>NC_142312.1:26771818-26923333 GCF_054855325.1 Carica papaya | reverse complement strand
CTGTTGAGAAAACAAGATAGAGAACAGCAATTTCATCAATCAGCAACATTTAATTGATCATTCACCAGAACAGTATATGTATATATTGCACTATGTTTGGAAGCAATGAATTGATGATACGTGTATGTGTATATATATATATATATATATATATACACACATATATTGTAAGTAATTAAATATAGTACTGTCTAATTAATAAGATTTTCACGTTATTTGCATTATATTTATACCAGTTGGTCACGGTACTCATACTTATATTTGAGCAATTTCTATTGTCTGCGGCTTTATACGATCATGGCCTACCTATATATATATATTGTCTAGTTTGCTCACTGAATATTACAACATTAATTTCATTTCTTATATATATACAATATATAAATACCCATATATATACATACACAGATATATATATATGTATGCTACTTGTCCTTCACAAGAAAACTCTTTCAATATATATATATATATATATGTATGCATGCAAAGTATATGTATATGTATATGTATACAACAGTGTATATATATGTGCCGTTTCAAAGAGAAGAAAGTAAGAAGATTGCGGGAAGATTAAGAAAAGGGTTTAATGATTTGACTGGACTCTCTTATAATTAGGTAAACTCAGAGAATGTTATATCCGCAACACAAACTTCAGATGTGGCCGCACGTGCGATTCCATATAAAACGCTTACGCCGCACGTGCCCATCATCTTCCTATCCCTATACATTCATAGTACTCGAATAATATATTAATATAAAAAATTATTATTATTATTATTACATCATTAATAAAATTAATATATATACATATATTGGTTAAAATACTAAATTAGTTTTATATTATTTTTAAATGTTGAAATTTATTAATACATTATTTTTTATATTTCACATGTAAAAAATATTTTAATTTTTATTATTTTTCAACACGATAAAAATTCTATAATTTTAAAAAATTAAACAAATAAATTTTTTTGAGTTTTTACAGAGAGGAAAATTAATTTTTAATTGTTTTAATTTTATTAAAAATAATAAAAAACTATACTACCTAATATAAAAATTTATCTTAAGTAAAAATAGTCACATATAAAATGATACTATATCATTTAATAAGCATAAATACCTTTTTAACTAGAAGAACAAATAATTATTATCGTGTACTAATTCAAATATTTTAAAATTTGTATTTGAGATTACAACAAGATCAATAAAAAAATTTAAATATATATAAATATTTTTATATAACTAGAATGTACTTTATAACTATTTAATAATTAAGAACCACATATATATATATATGAATTAAAATGTATAATTTAATAATTTACTATGAATTAAGAACCACATACATATATGTATACACATACGTTATGACTCTAACTAAAGTAGTGGCCCGAGGCTCACATCATTTCTCATATATATCTATATATATATATATATATATAGTTGAAAATGATAGAGCTGCCATCATCCCTCAATTAAGAAAAGTAACTTAAATTAAATTTAATGCCTCAATACCTTTAGGTTATCCGGATGAGTTACCCACATTTGATATTATAGTTAAATGTTAGGTATGTATATATATATATATATGTATGACATGATCTCATGCATATCCTAATTCTTTATTTATTGAAGATAAAATAAAATAAAACCAGTTTATATATATATATATATATATATATGTGTGTGTGTGTGTGTGTGTATGTATTGTCATATCCGATGACCATCATATTTAGTTCGTGGGTATTAGGTCCCAAGTTGTTGACTTGATTGATGACCAAACAACATGATGATGCGATAGAGAATTGAGAGATAATAGAAATTCATGTGGCTCCTTAAATTGGAATAATTTTCTTATTTTTAATTCAATCTAATCTTCACAAAATCTTGGTATAGTGAAGAATGTCCAAGAAACAAAGATACAAAAGTCATACACAATATATTATTAATAGAATCTAATCACCTACCACAACTATTTCATACATCATTTCTCATTAAATCTTTTTTTTTTTTAATTTTATGTTTAATATCACACCCACATACGTATAGTACTGACTAAAATGTACGATTAATTAATCACTACTTAATTAAATTATTAATATATTTATTTATTAAATTATAGTCAACTGTGTAGGTTTATTGTGCGTTAAAAACTATCGAATTAATTTAGTTCAGTTTAAAAGTAATCTATTAAGATTATTTCTTACTTTATAATGAATTAAATTATAAATAATAAAAACATAAGAATATAAATAGACGATTATAATCTTCAAATCACACATAGAAGTTTTATATTCTATTACTTCGTCAGCAGAAATACAAAGAGTGTGAGAACGTTAAAAAATTTAATGTAAGATGTGTAAATTTCTTACGCTATAAATTTAGTTACGCTTCGATTATAAATTAAATATTTTTGATTTAATACGAAAATATTATTTTTTTAAATCCCTACATCATTCTTTATAAAAAAAATAATAGATTCAAATCGAACACAATAATTCTTGTGTCCCTTTTTTTAAGTTAATCTAAGTTATTTATATTTTGATTGGTGTATATTAATTGTTTAATTAAAAAAATAAATGAATTTATTAAATAAAATATACAATTTTTTTTTTGAAAGGATATTAATGGGCTATTATATATATATATATATATAAAACATAATTGAATGATTTGCATGCTACAATTGGTGTATTTCCCTTAGTTACTTGTCAAAATCACTCTCTTTAGTGAGCGATCCGTTGTTATATACTATGCAAATTCTTAGGTTAGGTTTTATTAATTTGTACAATTAATAATTGAGAATTCGGTTTTCTAATTAATTAAGATGTAAACCCAATTAATTATTATTGCTATTACCATATTTTTCATCATTAATTAACTTTTATATATATATTTTGTGAACAATATACCAAATAAAAAATATTTTCGTGTACCAAATAATGCCTTAAATTAATTTTGCACAAGTAATATAATTATTTTTTAAATATTTGAATTAATTGCAGTTAATGTAATTACTCAGATTATCCTTCATAATCTGACTAATTCCATTAACAAAAATGAAGTAAATATTTTTTTGGCATAGATTAGTGACGTGGGCAAAACCATATAAGTAAAGAATATATATTTTTTTATTATAAGTACTTATGAAATACATATATATATATATATATATTAATTGGTGGGTCAGCCGAAACCAAACAAGCAATTACAAAAGTTGGCAAATGAAAGCGAAAGTCATAGGCTATACATAGTTATTTAATTATATATATATATGTATATATTATTATATATGTTTGATAGTAGGGGAAGTCAAATTGTCTCCACACATCATCTCTAATTATTCCCCAATCATTTAATATTTTTTTAATACATCGTATGACCAAGAAAAATAAGATATCCAAATAACGTGGCTACCCAAAATGCATAATTAATCAATAATTACATCCACCCCATAGATTTACTATTATTAAATATTTATTCTATATTTATTTATTAAATTAATTTTCTATAAAAAAAATTAAAATATATTTAATTCTTTAAAAAATAATTTAAAAGAATAATATTAACTTATATATTATTAATGTAATTAATTGGTCAATGTCATTATTTTGAGTTATTTTTAAAATCATTCAATCGTGACATAATTAATTATCAAATAATATATAATTTTAAATCTAAACTAAAGTAATATCTTGGTTTATTTATACATCTAATTGATATATGTATATCATTAATTTGTATCATGCGTCATAATAAACTTTAAAACAATAATTTATAAATATATACAGGATAATTTAATTATATAAAATTACAAAGTAAACAGTTTTTAAGAAGGTAAATTTTTTTTTAAAGATATTAAACAAATTAAGAAAATTTTAATTATTGTAATTAAAAATTAGTATAATTTAAATATGCATTACTGCATATCTAATCTAATTAATTAATATAAATATTGTAACGACCCAAAACTTGAAAGAAAATAAATTATAAATTGGATGCAAAAACGAAATAATAAAGTTAATGTTTTCATTTCGTACACAATAATTTAAGATATTCAATAAGATTATGGGAATGACCATTCTAAAAGAATAATAAAAAATTAAAAAAAATAAATAGAAAGTAAACAACTGGACACTTTATTCGTAACACTCTTGTGGATCAGGATCTGGATATTGGTTTTTTTGATCTGAAATAGTTAATGAAAGAGTGAGCTACACTAACCCAGTAAGAATGTCACACTACTCACCGATACAGAAATTAAAGGTTAGTAAAAATCATGAAAACAATTAATTGAGCATTTAATTTAAATAAATTCATTTATCATAAGTAAAATTATTTATTGTACACTTACCCTAGCGAAAATTTTAAAACTGACCTATAGAGACAATAACACAAATAATATCATAATCTCAAATTCAATTAAACAGAACAATAATTTTCTCTTTTTATCTGTCTACTAGTATTTATGGGGGTTCATAGGGACGTCTCCACTACACGTGAACCCTTATTCAACATTGTCAATTAACCGGCCGTCTCAATACCTCGTTCGGTATGAGCGCCAAAAATACTATCGCTCAATACTCCGTTCGGTATAAGCGCCAAAATATCAATTCTCGATACCTCATCTGGTATAAGACTACCATTCATTCATTCACTAAATCAAAAAATTTTCCGTTTATATTTAATTTTCACTTTCATAATTTAACTGTAAATCACGCAAAATAAATAATACATGTATCAAGAAAATACAACTGAATCATTTTACTAACTCCAGCGTATTATTATGCATTTTAAACTGTAAAATTATTCAATCAGTTGAAACATGATAAACAGTGATAAATAATCAATTCCGATTCCATTAGTAACATGTGATTAATTATTAAAATTTTTTAAATTGTACAAAATACCACATTATTTATAATTAAATTTTAATTTCATAATAAGGAATAGAGTGAGAGATTCTGTAATGCTCTGTTTTTTTTTTCTTTTCACGTTTAGGGCGTAATCAACCAAACAACCAATTCCATAATCAATCGGTCATGCACAAGGAAACACTATCACGGTCTCTTATTCAATGATCCAGATAGACCTACTATCCTGCACAAGGCATCTCATACAATACAACCGTACTCAATATCTATGCTACCATCAATTGTTACACATTCTATTCTGTCAAAAGAAACGAAAATCTTTATACTGTTATTCTACACACTAGGTTCGGACGCCAGCAACTTCGATCCGGACTCCGTTCCTACATCATCTGTAAAGAGTAAAGAGTGAGTCTATATAAATCAGTACAATAAATATCAAAACACAGGTGTGAGATGCAACAATATAAAATCCCATGCCTCTACCACCGGTTCACTACTTAACCCAAGTACCCCCCCTGTATCCCACAGTCCTACATACCCAGGGTTTCCGTCCCCTAACGCCACCCTAGGCGTGCAAGCGATGCCCCTCACCACCAAGAACGGCGACCATTAACCACCTATCGACCCCCACTGGGCCACGCACGCACACTATTTTCATTCACTTTCGTCACCAACATCGGCGACCATCATCCACCTACCGACCCCTACCGGGCCACACACACACACCCGATCATTCTCTTCCATCACCAACATCGGCGACCATTAACCACCTCTTGACCCCCACTGGGCCATGCACACACGCTATTTTCGTTCACTTTCGTCACCAACATCGGCGACCATCATCCACCTACCGACCCCTATCGGGTCACACACACACACTTTGACCATCCTCTCCCGTCACCAACATCGACGACCATTAACCACCTCTCGACTCCTACCAGGCCACACACACACACACTCTAATCATTCTCTCTCGTCACCAACATCGGCGACCATCATCTACCTCTCGACCTCTACCAGGCCACGCACGCACACCATTTTCATTCACTTTCATCACTAACCTCGGCGACCATCATTTCCCTACCGACCCCTAACAGACCACACACACACACGCTAATCATTCTCTCCCACTGCTCCTCTTTGCCCCCTACCTGCGACATACTCTAGGAGTCCCCACTCACACCGTCTTTCCCCTGCCGCCACGGACTCTACTTACGCTGCCTACACCCCAAGGCTCCAGCAATCCCACTCCACTCTCTCATGTACCTCACTCACACCGCAGATCCTTCCCTCCCCCGGCTATCACTCACTTCACCTCCCTACCTCTCTTTCAGACTTCATCCTCACAACCACTACATCTTTCTCTCTCCTCCTGTGTTGCTCACACAATCCAGCTCCCTCTCACACAACTCACTAACATCACACATCTTCTCTCTCCCGGCCTCCACTCACTCCACACCCCTACCTCTCTCTTAGCCTCCACTCGCCCCGCCAACCTTTCTCTTTCTCCCGGCCTCCACTCACTCCATATCCTTACCTCACTCTCAGACTCTACTCACACTGCCAACAGCTCTCTCTCTCTCTCGGCCTCCACTCACTCCACATCCTTACCTTACTCTTGGACTCCACTCACACCGCTAACCTCTTTCCCTCTCTCGGCCTCCACTCACTCCCCACCCTTACCTCTCTCTCGGACTCCACTCGCACCGCCAACCTCTCTCTCTCCCCGCCTCCTCTCACTCCATCCTCCTACATCTCTCTCAGACCTCCCCCG
The DNA here is from genome assembly GCF_054855325.1 of Carica papaya. Taxonomy (NCBI): domain Eukaryota; kingdom Viridiplantae; phylum Streptophyta; class Magnoliopsida; order Brassicales; family Caricaceae; genus Carica; species Carica papaya. The sequence goes on along the minus strand of NC_142312.1, from coordinate 26,916,685 downwards.
CACCGTCACCTTCTTTCTCTCTCCTCCCGCAGTTCTCACGCGGCCAACTTCCTTCCACACGCCTTATCGCCTACACTCACCCTACACAGCCTCCTCCATACGCTGCCACCTCCGTAAGCATTCACAAACACACACCACACCTCCAAATTTCTTATCCATATTTCAAATCTCAAATCAACACATATATTTGAAATATATTACCGTACCTCCCATTTCCATCTTCCTTCTTCCTGTCGATCGTGCTATCACCTTTCGCGGTCTCCTCTTCTCTTCGCTCTGCTTCCCTTCTCTCTCCTTCTGGAACCTTCATTTCTCTCCTCTTTCTCCTTCCCGCTCCCTTCTTCCTCTGTTATTCCCTCTTTTTTTTTTCCTTCCTTCCCCGCCCCCTACTTATATCCCACCAGTTTCTTCAAAACAGCGTTGTTTTTCCCCTTGCATAACGACATCATTTTTTTCCTTTTCAAAACGACGTCGTTTTCTCCCCTCTGCAAAATGACGTCGTTTTTTCCTCTTTAAAACGGTGTCGTTTCCTTTCCCTTTTCCTCTTTTTTTTTTTTTCAGTTATTACATATACTTCCCCCCTAAAAAAAAATTTGAAGGACCAAATTTTTTTGTCGTTCAAAATTTGGTCCCTCAAATTTTGTTATCTTACCTTCGAATAATCTTGGATAATTTCATCTCATCTTGTTCTCCCGTTCCCATGTTGCCTCCTCCGTCACATGATGCCTCCATTGTACCTTCACCATAGGTATCACTCTGCTTCTCAACCTTCTTTATTGTCGTTTAAGAACCCGGATTGGCTCCTCTTCATAAAACCAGTCACTTTCCAACGGTAATGATTCCCACCTTAAAATATGGTTCAGATTCGGGTGATATTTTCGTAGTAGGGATATGTGAAACACATTGTGAACCCCACTATACTGCGGAGGGAGCGCTACCCTGTACGCAACCACCCCCACCTTCTCCAAAATCTCAAACAACCCTTCTAAACGGGGACATAATTTCTCTTTCTTCCCAAATCTCAATAAACCCTTCATGGGAGATACCGTCAGGAAAACATGATCCCCTACTTCAAATCTCAAATCTCTCATGCGATTGTCTGCATACCCCTTCTATCTACTCTTAGCCGCTTGTAAATTCTGTCGTATCACCAGCACCTTAACCGTAGTTTCCTCTACCATTTCCGGTCCCAACAACTGTCTTTCTCACACTTCACTCCAACACACTGGTGACTTATAGGGTCGACTATACAGAGCTTCATAAGGAGTCATTCAAATGCTGGCGTGATAATTATTATTGTATGTAAACTCTATTAAGGGCAACATGTCCTCCCAATCTCCCCCCACATCAATAACACAGGCTCTCAACATATCTTCCAATACTTGTATCGTTCTCTCTGTTTGCCCATCCGTCTATGGGTGAAAAGTTATACTAAAATTCAATTTGGTACCCAAAGCCTGTTGTAACCCTCTCCAAAATCTGGAGGTGAATCAGGAATTTCGATCGGAAATAATCGATACAGCAATCCCGTGTAACCTCACCACCTCCTTGACATACAGTCTGGCCAACTGCTCCACTGAATTCGTCACTTTCATCGCTAAAAAATGAGAAGATTTAGTTAGACTATCAACCACCACCCATATATTATCATGTTTCTTACAGTCACCTGACAATCCGATCACAAAATCCATAGATACATGCTCCCACTTCCACTCGGGTATGGGTAATGGCTGTAACAAACCCTCAGGCCTTTGATGCTCTGCCTTCACTTGCTGGCATATCAAGCACCTAGACACATACTCAGCCACATCTCTCTTTATGCCTCTCCACCAGAAACTTTTCTGTAGGTTTTTATACATCTTAGTACTTTCTGGGTGTATGGCAAACTTGGTGTCATGTGCCTCACTGAGTACCTCTTCTCGTATCGCACGATCTCTGGGCACACACATTCTGGTTTGAAATCTGAGTATTCCATTATTTTTCACACCAAAATCTCTTACCGTCCCATGTTCTATCCCTTTCTGAATCCTCTGCATCTCGGTGTCCACCAATTGTCCCTCTCTTATTTTCTGAACCAAGGTAGGTTATGCCCTCAAACTAGCCACATACCTCCCATTGTTCCCATCTTGAATACATAGGTGTTGCATGGCTTCCCACAAACCCCTATCAGACACCATTAAATGGGCTAGTACCCCTGTACTCTTACGACTGAGAGTATCTACCACCACATTTCCTCGTCCAGGGTGATACCTGATCCTACAGTCAAAATCTTTCAACAGATCCATCCATCTCCTCGGTCTCATATTCAATTCTTGCTGTGTGAACAAGTACTGTAAACTTTTATGATCTGTATAAATTTCAAATATTTTCCCATATAAGTAGTGTCGCCACAATTTTAGAATATAGACTACTGCAGCCAACTCTAAATCATGTGTTGGATAATTCCGTTCGTGTGTCCTTAACTGTCGGGACCCATATGCTATAACCTTTTCCCGTTGCATTAATACACAACCCAATCCCACATGAGACGCGTCACTATACACTGTAAAATCACCTTCCCCCGACAGAATGGCCAATATTGGGGTAATAGTCAATATGCGTTTCAACTTTTGAAAAATGCTCTCACACTTTTCATCCCACTCAAACTTCACATTCTTTTTTGTTAACTTGGTAAGAGGTGCCGTAATACTCGAGAACCCTCACACAAATCAACGGTAGTATCCCGCCAGCTCCAAAAAACTTCTGATTTCGATCACAGTCTTAGACCTTTCCCAGTTCACCACTGCTTCTATTTTTGCTGGGTCCACCGATACCCCATCTCTCGACACAATATGGCCCAAAAATGCTATCTGATCCAACCAGAGCTCACATTTACTGAACTTTGTATACAATTTGGCTTTCCAAAGCATCCCTAGCACAGTTGTTAGATGTTCAGCATGTTCCCCTGAATCCTTCGAATATATCAATATGTCATCTATAAAGACAATGATATAGCGATCCAGTAAGGGTCTGAACACCCGATTCATCAGATCCATAAACACTGCAGGAGCATTCGTTAGCCCAAAAGGCATCACCAGAAATTCATAATGTCCATTCCTGGTACGGAACGCCGTCTTAGCAATGTCTTCGGCTCTTACCCGTAGCTGGTGATACCCCGAACACAAATCTATTTTTGAAAATACTTATGCCCCTTGTAACTGATCAAATAAATCGTCGATCCTGGGTAACGGATACTTATTCTTTATTGTCACTTAGTTCAGTTCTCTATAATCAATGCACATTCTCATAGTCCCGTCTTTTTTCTTAATAAATAATACCGGAGCTCCCACGGTGACACGCTAGGCCGAATAAATTTCTTATCCAGTAACTCTTGTAACTGTTTACTTAACTCCATTAGTTCTGACCTCGCCATCCTGTAGGAAACCTTGGAGATGGGCTGGGTGCCGGGCTGAAGTTCTATCATGAACTCGACCTCTCTATTGGGTGGCAGTCCCGGAAGGTCGTCCAAAAATACGTCTGGAAAATCCTTTACCACTGGTATCTCCTGGAGTGCAAGTCTCCTACCCGCGTTCCATGTCAAGGACATAGATAAACAGTAATTCGTGCATCTATTCATACTCACATATTATTTCAACGTAAAACTCATTTATTCATTGATTTTTCCCATATAGAAAAGATTCTTCGTTTGGCAATTTAAACACTACTCTCTTGCGAAAACAGTCTACATGGGCGTGGTGGGCAGCAAGCTAATCCATTCCCAGTATTACATCGAAATCCTTTATGTATAGTAAAATTAAATCTACCTTTAACTTCATCCCCTCTACCTCTACCATACAAGAGTTAAATATTACATCAGTACATAAAGCGCCATTAGTTGGCATAAATATTACTAATACCCGGTCCAACCCCCGAGGTTCTATCCCTATTTTAGATGCAAACCTAGGCGATACAAATAAATGTGTTGCACCAGTATCAATTAGTACTTTAGCAGGAATATTCGAAATGTAAAGTATACCTTGTATTACTTCTGAAGTAGCAGCTGCCTCCGGAACAGTCATGGCAAACACCCGCCCTTGAACCAACGGCCGATCAGACTCTTTCGGCAGTGGGCAATCTTGTACGAACTGATGTGTGCTCCCACACCAATAGCAGCTTCGACCGCCACTCATACATGGCCGATCTCCATGGTTTTTACCACACCGTGGGCACATCAAGTTGCTCGGGGCCATCTGATGACCCGAGACTGCCTCTTGAATCATTCTCTGCCACTTCTCTGTTTGACCAGATGATGGTGGCAGTCGTCTATAACTGGAAGGTCCTTTATTATTGTCAGCCTATTCCTTATACAGTGCATCTATTAACTGTGCCTTTTCTAATACCATCTGATATGTAGGCAATGCAAACATAGCCATCTGGTGATACAATTTTGACCGTAATCCCTTCTCAAACCTTCTGGCCTTCTTGGTTTCATTCATCATGACCTCAGGAGCAAATTGGCCTAAATCTATATATTTCTCGGCGTACTCCACCACAGACAATCTCCCTTGTCTAAGTTCGGTAAACTCCACTTCCTTTCACTGTCTCAGAAAATCTGGGAAATACTCTGCATTGAAAGCTTCTAGGAACACCTTCCAAGTGATTGGGGATACTAGAGCTCTTCTTTTCAATTTCCACCAGCGTTCAGCGGACCCTCTTAACATGAATGTAGCCAGCTGTACCCTTTGTTCTGTAGTCACAGTCATCACATCAAATAATTTTTCTGTCTCCTTTATCCAATCCTCTGCCACCAATGGGTCAGAACCCCCATTAAAGGTGAGAGGGTTCAGCCTTCGGTATTTCTCAATGTTGTTTGTATTCACTACCCCTATGGGAATCCCTTGTTGTGGCACCGATGCTGCCTCTGACCGTAATTCTCTATCTCTGATCATGGTAGCTAGGCTCTCAACCACTCTACACAGCCGGTTAAAGTCCTCCTGTTGCACGCCGGACTGCTTTGCATGGGTTACCGATGGGCCAGTAGCGTGTCTCGGCTTTACGGGAGGGGGCACAGCATGGCACGGAGGTGGCCCTTGAAATGCAGCGAATGGTACATGGTGAAATCCTGGGGCTCGTCATGGGGCCCCCGGAGTAGACTCACGACGGGGTCGGCCCCTTCCCTTCTTCGTCACCTCCCTCGACTCACTTGCAAGATAGTGGCACCCATTAGTAGTATTCTTAGCTTGCTCTGATACCAACTGTAATGCCCCGTTTTTTTTTTCTTTTCATGTTTAAGGCGTAATCAACCAAACAACCAATTCCATAATCAATCGGTCATGCACAAGGAAACACTATCACGGTCTCTTATTCAATGATCCAGATAGACCTACTATCCTGCACAAGGCATCTCATACAATACAACCGTACTCAATATCTATGCTACCATCAATTGTTACACATTCTATTCTGTCAAAAGAAACGAAAATCTTTATACTGTTATTCTACACACTAGGTTCGGACACCAGCAACTTCGATCTGGACTCCGTTCCTACATCATCTGTAAAGAGTAAAGAGTGAGTCCATATAAATCAGTACAATAAATATCAAAACACAGGTGTGAGATGCAACAATATAAAACCCCATGCCTCTACCACCGGTTCACTACTTAACCCAAGTACCCCCCCTGTATCCCACAGTCCTACATACCCAGGGTTTCCGTCCCCCAACGCCACCCCAGGCGTGCCAGCGATGCTCCCCACCACCAAGAACGACGACCATTAACCACCTATCGACCCCCACTGGGCCACACACGCAAACTATTTTCATTCACTTTTGTCACCAACATCGGCGACCATCATCCACCCACCGACCCCTATCGGGCCACACACACAGACCCCGATCATTCTCTCCTGTCACCAACATCGGCGACCATTAACCACCTCTCGACCCCCACTGGGCCATGCATCCACACTATTTTCATTCGCTTTCGTCACTAACATCGGCGACCATCATCCACCTACCGACCCCTATCGGGCCACACACACACACTCCAACCATCCTCTCCCGTCACCAACATCGGCGACCATTAACCACCTCTCGACCCCTACCAGGCCACACACACACTCTCTGATCATTCTCTTCTGTCACTAACATCGGCGACCATCAGCTACCTTTCGACCTCTACCAGGCCACGCACGCACACCATTTTCATTCACTTTTGTCACCAACCTCGGCGACCATCGTCCCCCCTAACGGGCCACACACACACATACGCTGATCATTCTCTCCCATATTCCTCTTTGCCCCCTACCTGCGACATACTTTAGGAGTCCCCACTCGCACTGTCTTTCCCCTGCCGTCACGGACACTACTTACGCTGCCTACACCCCAAGGCTCCAACTATCCCACTCCACTCCCTCATGTACCTCACTCACACCACAGATCCTTCCCTCCCCCGGCTTTCACTCACTTCACCTCCCTACCTCTCTCTCGAACTTTATCCTCAGAACAACTACATCTTTCTCTCTCCTCCTGCGTTGCTCACACAATCCAGCTCCCTCTCACACAACTCACTAACATCACACATCTTCTCTCTCCCGGCCTCTACTCACTCACACTGCCAACCTCTCTCCCGCTCTCGGCCTCTACTCACTCCCCACCCTTACCTCTCTCTCGGACTCCACTCGCACTGCCAACCTCTCTCTCTCCCGGCCTCCTCTCACTCCACCCTCTTACATCTCTCTCGGACCTCCCCGCACCGTCACCTTCTTTCTCTCTCCTCCCACGGTTCTCATGCAGCCAACTTCCTTCCACACACATTATCGCCTACACTCACCCTACACGACCTCCTCCGTACGCTGCCACCTCCGTAAGCATTCACAAACACACACCACACCTCCAAATTTTTTATCCACATTCCAAATCTCAAATCAACACACGTATTTGAAATATATTACCGTACCTCCCATTTCCATCTTCATTCTTCCTGCCAATCGCGCTATCACCTTCCGCAGTCTCCTCTTTTCTTCGTTCCGCTTCCCTTCTCTCTCCTTCTAGAACCTTCCTTCCTCTCCTCTTTCTCTTTCTCGCTCCCTTCTTTTTCTGTTCTTCCCTTTTTTTTCCTTCCTTCCCCGCCCCCTATTTATATCCCACCAGTTTCTTTAAAACAACGTCGTTTTTCCCCTTGCATAACGATGTCATTTTTTTCTTTTTTAAAACAACGTCGTTTTCTCCCCTCTGCAAAACGACGTCGTTTTTCCCCCTTTAAAACGGTGTCGTTTCCCTCCCATTTTCCTTTTTTTTTTTTTCAGTTATTATAGATTCTTACCTGAATTGGTGTTTGAACACCAAACTTTCAGCTACGCCTAATGATAGTTCTTGGGTTCCCTAAATTTTCCTTCAAAGATTAAAACACGCACCATTTACCTAGAAATACCCCAAAAAATCTAAAACTGGTGTTAAAATCCTTTTTCGGCCAATTTTGAAATTCTAGCACGGTGGCACTGCCATGCTCCAGCGACGTCACCACCGCCCACGACGGTGATTTGCCTCGGACTGACCGTTTTGTACTCATCCGTGTGAGAAAACACGTTAAAGGGTCTCGATTGACCGAAAAAAGTCGAAAAACATAAGCTTATTAGGGGCGAGATTTTTCGGGGCAGCGGCTCCGCCAGCTCACTTTCACGGTTGGGCTTTTTTCTTCGGTCAACCTGTGAAAAACAGAATGGTGAATACAATAGTGAAAAAATCGCACGAAACAAAAATTGGGAAGGGTTTCATCGGAAGCAATTTTTTATTTTTTCTGCGGCGGCGCTGTGGAGCTTTACCCACAGTTTTCAGCTTATCCGCCAGTCCTTTTACTCCGATTTGTCCATGGGGGTGTTCAAAATCAAATTTTGAGCGAATGAAAAAATTTTGTATCTTTTTTGGCTGTCGAAGGTGGCTCTGGCGCAGTGGCGCACGGTGGTCGGCTCCCTTCTCCAGCTACTGATTCTTCTTATCTGATGGGGGTTGGCGGCTAGGATGAGGGTTCGGTGTGAAGTGATGTATTTATATCCGTCTCTATTTAATCTGAGTCGTCCATCGTATTTGATCTCAACTGTCCGATCGCGTTTAAATAGAAAATAAATCTGGATCATTTATCGCGATTTGATCTGGATCGTATAATCGTGCCTGAGGAGGGAACGGATTCGAACCGTCCACGCACGTGGGAACAAATCTGGACCGTCTGATCGTGAGCACGCGGATTGTCATTGTAGCCTCCTGCGTGGCACGTTAACAGTGTGGCACCGCGTCAACGTGCCTTCCCACGCGGCGTGCTCCAATTCGTCAGGACTGCTGTAGCGCCCGGACCGAGAAGGAAAAAAAAAAAAGCCACGTCGGCAGCCACGTCAGCAGGCCCGGTCAGCAGTCCTGGCCAACCGGGGCCTGCCACGTGGCAAGACCACGTCGCTCCGGAACGGGCCACGTTGGCGATCCGCGTGGGCGTGATCGGACGGCCCAGATCAATCGCGCGATCAGACGGCCCAGATACAATCGCACGGACGGCCCAGATTCAATAAAAAACGAACGGCCCATATTAAAACAAAATGGACGGCTGAGATCAAAAGGCTAGGGGTTATAAATAGAACCCCCACACCAGACCACAAACCCTAGCCGCCTGCCGCTCGCCGGAGAAGACGAACCAGAGGCCGACCGCCGCCACCCGCCGCCGCACCGGGGAAATTTCCGACCGCCGATCGAGGTAAATTTCATACCCCCGACTCGTTTTTCCACGCTGCTTCCTCCTGTGGCCAAATCGAAGCTAAAATCCCGGCCAAACGGCCGGAATACGCGGCCGAAGACCAGTGGCGCCGCCGCGCCCCCTCTCGGTTTTTGCCTCCGACGAGGCCCTTCCCGGCCTCCGTTTGATGCAATTTTTATATCACCGTGATCACCATTCTTTTCTCTACAGGTTGACCGGAGCCGAATCACCAAACCACGAACCTCGTCGGAGAGTCGCCGCACCCGAGAGCGCCGCCGCCGGTAAGCTCCGCTTCTCCGTGATTTTTTGGCCCCCCGAGGGCCCTAGGGTTGTTTTCTCGCAGGGACCGATGTGAGTGTGGCCGAATTTGACCGAAAACAGCCAACCCGAGGCGAATCGCCGCCGCTTGCGGCGGCGCCGTCGCCGGAGCACAGCGGAGCCGCCGTGCCGGAGTTGCGATATTGGCCAAAAAGGGGCCCTGAGCCTAATTTGAGATTTTTTGGAACACGTGCAGGTACCGTTAGTGTGTTTCAGTTCCCCGGGAAAAATTCAGAGAAAATTAGGGACGGCCTATAGGCGCACTGTGAATCGTATTCGGATCCCGAAAACAAGTAAGGACCCCTCACCCTATTTCCTATCACGGTATTAAAGTTCAAAATGATAAAACGGTATTTCTTGAATTAACGCATGTGTGAAATTGCTTAAGGTTGCTAATGGAGCCCGAGTCTAGTGTGATTGATGATTTACTGTTATTTGGCCTGTTTTACAGCTTTAAATGCATTATGAGGTTTGATGTGTTCATTTTATAGTTTCGAGTGCATATATTACTGTTTTATTAATTATGGGTTGAATGACTGAAGAACTGATACTGTATGTTGTCTGTTTGGCATGAATTACGATTTGCTTGTTTAAATGTGAATTGATGATGCTTATTGAGGAAAAGGAAAATGAAAGATTGTGTAGATTGATAATTGTATGATGGGGTCAGCCTGACTAGATATCCTGGGAGATGGTGGACGGACCGGGTCCGTAGGGAACCCTACCGGGATTGTGGTCTTACATGCCGGACGGGGTATGGAGATCTTATGATTTTGGCGCCCATACCGGACGGGGTATGGGGACGGCCCGTTTCACCCTCATACCGGACGGGGTATTGAGGTTTATGGTTTTGGTGCCCATACCGGACGGGGTATGGGGACGGCCCGTTTCACCCTCATACCGGACGGGGTATTGAGGTTTATGGTTTTGGCGCCCATACCGGACGGGGTATGGAGACGGCCCTGGAAACTGATTATGAATGTTAAAGGTTAATGGGTAGCGGGACCCCTAGGGACCCCCATGGATACTAGTAGGCTGGTAAATGAGAAAATGATATGTTGTATAATGATTGAGTTACAAAAGGCGTGATAAGTGTTATGTTTTACAGCTTATATTATTCCATGATTGTGATAATGTTATCGTTTTCTTATATTGTTTCATGAATTCCACCGAGGTAAGTGGATGGTAAAGGTTTTATCATAAATAAAAGGATTTGTTGTAAATCATGCTCCATTGGCCTTTTGTGTTTTTTCTACCCACCTTTACCTCCGTGACGGTGAGATATCGTGATGTTCTTACTGGGCTAGTGTAGCTCACTCCTTATTTAACCATTTCAGATCAGGAAGACATGGTTTCCGAGCCCGTTCCGCAGGAGGACGACGAAGGGGATGCCTAGAGACTCTGTAGTCATACTCATAGCTTTATTTTCGAGTTTCTCTTTTAGTTAGTTTAATCTTTTATATTTTAAGTACGTTTTTGGTTTTCGTGTAAGGGATGTTAACTGAAATTTTGATCTCGCTTCCGCATTTAATATTTATAATATAATTTCCATTTTGAATTACCGGGACTGTTACAACTGCTGACTGGACGGTTCTACATGATATATTTTTACTAAATTGCGCTTTGACTCAGTTTTTTATTTTTCTTTCAAAAATATACATAATACTCAAATTTTCACATATTTTTCTTAAAATTATTTTCAATTTTATCATTCACCTATTTTTTTTAATTTTTATATTAAATAAAAATTCATAAAATTAAAAATTATATTTTATACATTAATTTTAATTTTTTTAAAAAATTAATTACGGGGCATTACAAATATTCTTCTTAGTTCTTAAAAAAATCTAATTATAATATTTAATTAATCACAAAAGGTCAAACACCTCCCTCTTTCTCTCCAATTATTTACTTCCCCAACTCAACAAAATGGTCCAGACCCACCAGATTCCATACTATATCATTTCACAATTTATTATTATTTTTTAAATTAATTATTTTCTCCTCACTATATATATGTATATACATATAGATCCCCAAAAGAAAGCTGGCCAAGAACCCATGTACTAATTCAGTCTGTTTCCTCTCTTCTCCTACATAAGATATATAGATATACATCATATCCATATACATGGAGAATTCCATCAGTAAATCAATACTGGCTTCTGAAGAGAGTAGCTGGACTACGTACTTTGAAGATTTCTTTCATGATGCTAATTATATCAATGAATCTGATCAAGATTATGATCAACAAGCTTCTTCTTTTTCTTTGATCTCTGATGCAGCTTCATTAATGGCGGCCAAAACAGTTGATATTGGTGAAGAACAAGATCTGGGTGTTGCAGAACAAATGTGTATTTATAATAATAATGATAATAATAGATATAATAGGTTGAGCTTCGAGAAGAGAAAAACTATAGATCAAGATTTGGAGGATACTGCTAGTTCTCCTCTTAACAGTCCCAAGGTCAGTTTTATAATTAATAAAATCAAATATATTATACATGATTATATTGATTTTAATTTGTTTCTGTAATTTACAGGATAAAGAAAGTTGTTCTAACCAGATGATGATGAACAAAGAAAGGAGAAATAATGATGATTGCATGAAAGATGGGGATTGTAACGAGTTAAAGAGAAGAGGTCTTTGTTTAGTTCCTCTGTCAATGGTGAGAGATACTTACATATCTCGTTAGATCATAATTAACTTCATATAATTGTATCCCATGTATATATATATCTACATATATACATATGTTAACTAGTACTCTCTCTCTCTCTCTCTCTCTCTCTCTCTCTCTCCATGAACCATATTGTATTCCACGAAGAAAAAACACAGATCACAGAAGTGCAAGTGTGTCATATTTATTTCATTCCATTATATACATACACATATATATAGCTTTATATGTATCGATATATATATACATATATTCAGGATTTATGGCTGGGAGAGGAGTCATGAAGCATTATATATATTGGGAATCTACGGGAGTGAAAATGATGAAGGCTATGTTCTTAACAAATTCAGTGAGATTCAATTTATAAACTTACAATTAACCAATTTTATTAGAAGACGGTGTGATTTTTATTAAAATATTAAAAAATATTGATGTTAAATAGATTTTGATGTATTCTACATTTTATTATTTTAGTAATAATTCTAATTATTTTTGTACTTGAATTAAATATAAATTAAAAATAAATTCTTATAAATTTGTAAATTTAGAACAAATAAATTTTTTTAAAAATAATTATTTTGTATAAGGGATATGGGTTAATGTTATATTTATTTTTGTCAATATTGGAAGGAAAAACCAAAATGTTCATATAATAATAATAGTAATGATTATAGTATTATTTTTTTAAAAATACAGGAACTAAATTAATTTATTATATAATTTTAAATAATAATAATAATAATTCAATGTTGAAATATATAAAGGGTGTACTAATAAATTTTATAAAAAAAATTAAGTTCTTTCAAATATGACCTAATTTATCGGGCAATATTATTATATACACATATATATAAATTATTAAGTAAATCTAAATATTATTACAAGTCATAAAACCAATTTTCTTGTAATGTCTAGTGGTTTTACAAATTTAATTGGGCCGGGCCCAACAAAACATGGTCTGACCATTTTTTGAGTTAGCCTTAGATGGGGCCCACCAGGGTCGATAATTCTAGAATAAAGTCAGTTCTATAATTTTACTTTGTTTTAACTTTTTTATTTAAAATATATTAATTTTACTAATAAATTAATTATTATTTAAAATAGATTAATTAGCATGAGAGATATTTTAAATGTGCGTGGTTATTATTTTAAATAATTTTTTAAAATACTTAAAACTTTTAAAATAAATAACAAAATTCAAAATTAAATTGTATTATCATAATTTTAATAAATAATTTAATTATTTTTCACAAATACTTTTTCTACGTGCTCATGTCTTTATTCATTAAATATATTAATAACTATATTTTTTAATATAGACGAATAAGTTTTATTCGTTTATAAAGTTAGATCAAATAAAATTACAACAATATTTTGAAGAAGAATAATTATCTAAGAAAAATATTTTTATTTTTCTCCTCTAAAAATTATTTTTAATACATTTTATAACTAATATTTTATTTAAAAATTATTATTAAAATAAAATAATAAAAATAATTATATTTAGAATTTGAAAAAGATTATTTCTTATATTTAACATGTGGCTATTTTAATTCACAATAATTTTATTAATATATTAGTGAAATAAATTCTCGATCAATTAATCATTATATGTTAATCATCGTCGACTTATATAAAGTGACAAATTTTTTATATTTTTAATAAAATTTAAATTTAACAAAACTAAGAAAATTATGTTTATAATTTTATCATTACTTATATAAATTGAGATTTGAAATATTAGGCTTATGATAATATCTCACTAATTTTAGTTTGATTTGATAACTAAATATGTTGAGGTAAGTGAAATCTTATTAGGAATGCAAAATAGGACAAAGCCTGACTACTCCATTTACCTTCCAATTCTCGATTCAACATATTAAGAGCTAAGGGAAATTTAATTATAACGGCTTGCGTGTTCATTGAAAATGATACGTCTGCATAATTATTTATATGTTATGTGTGTATATATATAATATTTTAAAGAATGTTGATGCAGTGCAGAGGATCACCGGAGGCGTTGAAATCTTCCAAACAAAAACGGGAATTCACAACAAGGATTACGCTTTGACTTATGATCAATCACCGTTATCTGACGGCTACGATTTCATCCTGCGTGGGCCATCCTAACTACCACCCAAGCTAGGCAGTTACTCCTCAGTTTTCTTACCTGCACTCGTCCACACTCTACCATCACCACCGCGATCCGTACAAAGAAAGAAACCGAGGAAACGATTTTTAATTTGTTTACGGAAAAAAGAAAATCCGATTAAATAAAAAGGACGGCTGCTCCTCTGTTGATACAGAGAACGCGAATGCACGGGAGCTCTCATTCGCCTTCTCACTCTTCAGTCTTTCCCACTCTCGTCACTAGATCTATTATGCTCTAGTTGTTTGGGATTTGAGGTCGACAGTTTTCCTCCTCCTATCTGATTTCCTCATTGTTTTCTGATTTCTGTTTGCCAGCCATGATTTCGACGAGCAAGATCAAATCCGTCGATTTTTACAGGTAACAACAGATCGCCATCTTATCTCTCCATTTTTCGCCATTAGTCTTCTGGATTTTGCCGTTGTATACACCGTATATTGTATAATATCACGTGGTTGCGTTACTTTAGTGGAAATGTAAGTTTCTCGTGATGAGAACGGGTTTGATCGGGTTCGAATTTGTTTGTTTAGCTTTCGTCTAGTCTAAGAGAAATCTGAGAATTCGTTGAGTGAATCCTTTGCTCAATCTACTAAAGTGAATTGAGGTGTGCTCCTTGCAATTGTTATATATAACAGCTAAAGAAAACTATATATCAATCTATTTTTCATTTAATAAGATATTATATTCATAAGCTGTTGATAACTATAAGCACTTTGAATATATCCCATCCAAATGCACTCACAGCGTAATGCTGGATAAGCGTGGATGACATTGGTCCATTGCCTTTCATTATCGCCAAGATGCTCATCTCTGTTCATCTCTCCACCCTTACTAATTGTAAATTCAAATATTAATATATCTTTTCTCTACGATATTCAGCTTCAGGGCAATATTTGTAAGATTATGTTTTTTTACTTTTTTGTTTTCCACAGGAAAATTCCACGAGATTTGACAGAGGCCTCACTATCTGGTGGAGGATTATCCATAATGGCAGCCCTCTTTATGATGTTTTTATTTGGGATGGTAAGCAGCCAGCTTGTTTTCTTGTGGCTACTCAAAATGATTTTTATGGGCTTCAAGGGTGGAGGATTTTTCATTTACTGTTGCTGCTGAAGATTGGCATTTATCCCTGACATGCCGTATTTTTCTTCTTTCTGAAGTTTCCATTTGTTTCTTTCATGAGCATTTGCTACTCTTTCTATTTGGTTCAATTTTCTATAAGTCTCTGTCTGCCTCAAATACATATCTTTATGTCACTGACCTCCGCTGATCCCTAATCTTGCTAATGCCTTTTTATTCTCCTTGTACCTTGGCTAAATCATTATTCTTCTTACAGGAACTGAGTAATTATTTAGCAGTCAGCTCCACTACTTCCATTATTGTTGACAAGAGTTCTGATGGGGACTTTTTGCGTATTGATTTCAACGTCAGGTAGATTACTGTCAAATTTAGTATTTGATACTTTAGCATGCTTTGGAAATTTTGACTCTAAAAAATTGAAAGAAAGGGGTTAATTTTGCATTAGCCATCTCTATACACCATCCAAGAATGAATAGCATATTCCATGTGGCAGGGTCTTGTTACTGATTCTAATACTTTATATTTGGAATTATGGGGCATAGGTTTACTGTAAAGCTGGTATTGAGGTGTGCTCTATCAAGAATAAGGAATTTTTTTTTTTAACTCCCTTTTTGAGAAGGGAGGAATTGGTTACTTGGTCTGGAATAAAGTCTTTGGTATTTTTTAGAAGGAGTTTTACCTAGAGTGCTAATCAAGTAATTGCAGGAAAATGATTGCAACCGTCTAAGTGTTGCTATGTAGATGCAAGCATTTAGAATGCTGACAAGGTGATGCTCAAATCTAGAGTTGACCTCATATTTCAGTTCAGTTGGGGTTGTGGTAGAAATAGGCATAGAGAATATACTTCATGCAACACACTGTCAGAGATTAATGTAAAAGCGAGTAAGAGAGAAGATGTAGGAATTTTCATGGGATTTGATAATGTGCCTACAACCTGTGATTTTTCATTATGAAGAATTAGAGTCCTATATTTAGGGGCTCAAGAAACGTAAAACTACAAGAATACCCCTCAACAGTATGAAATACATGTTACAGCCTACAGGTTCCAGATGACGGGAAGCAAGTTCTTACTTGACTGCCATGCGGGCTGTGAGGTTGCTTCAGTTTTTTAGTGCTTCAATTGCCTTTATATCCTGGCAATACTTTGCCGATTCTTTCTTTCAAGTTAGCTTTCACTTGGATATAAGTGTCCACAATACATAAGGGAGGAGGGTTTTATATTCTATATGTCAATCTCTTTCTATTTTCTTAGGATTCTTTACCTTCTTGATTGCTTATTTCTTAACGTTTTCTGGTCCAACACCTCAGTTTTTCCTGTGATGTTAATTTTTGCTTTCTCACTCTGTTGCCTGTCTTTACATTTTACATATAAATGTCAAGCGGGACTTTTTTTTCTTTTAAATTGACTAATAATTTCAATTCTTGTGCAGCTTTCCAGCTCTCTCTTGTGAATTTGCATCCGTTGATGTGAGTGATGTTTTGGGCACTGTAAGTTCTATCTTCCCATTTCTGTCATCTGGTTACCCTTAGGGAAGCTAAAGCCTAGATTTCTGGGTTATTTTTGGATACTTGTGGACCTGGGAATACTATGATGAATATTTTCAGCAAAATTTAACCAATTACTTCTATTGATTTTCAGATAGAGGTGGAATAAGTTATGTTGTGAGAGAAATGACTAAGATTGAGGATTTAAGTAACTGATAATCACTCGCTTAAACAGTTTTTCAAGCTTTAATCTTCATAAAGTATTCTTTTATGATAATGTTGGGGGATATTGAAGATCCTGAAAACTGATTTTTGAATTTTAGGAGAATAAGAGCCAGCAAAGAAAAAACCTTGATGATATTTGTCCTGATTTTGTGTCCTTTTATTTTCAGAACAGGTTGAATATAACAAAAACTATTCGCAAGTTTTCAATAGATCCTGATTTAAGACCCACTGGCTCTGAGTTTCACTCTGGAGCAGTTTCTAATTTCATTAAGCATGGAGATGATGTTCTTGAAGAATCTATTGAAGGTTCTGTACCACTACTTGGTTCTAACTTCGATAAGTTTTCACAGCAGTAAGTGGACTGATTCTGAATACTGAACCTGTATATTATTTGTTTATGACTTGTTTTATAGATAGTAATTAAACTCTTTTTTTTTTCTGTGCAGCTTTCCAATTTTGGTTGTCAATTTTTATGCTCCATGGTGCTATTGGAGTAACCGCTTGGTAATTTTGTTTTTCTTTCTTGTGATTTGAGAACAATGTTTATTTTTAAGCCATCCAGTTAGCTAATGAATTTTTATCTTTATATATACTGAAGATATCTGAAGTTAGTATTCCAAGGCTTTTATAAAGTTGGATTGAGTCATACAGAGCTATCGTAAAAACTAGGTCGGAACATTTCAGCTAAACCTCGAATATATTTCCAGTATTATTATTTGCAGTGAAGGATAATCACCTTATCTGCTCTTATAAAGAAAAAAAAAACATGGCTATCTGCTGAGACTTATTTGACATTAGTCATGCTCTAATGATATGCAGGCTTTTGGGAAGTGTATTAGCATGAGGTGGGATGAATTTTTATCTTTTTTGGGTCTATCGTACTGAAGGTAGGCTTTAGTGAGAGGGTGAATTTTTGGTAGTACAAATGTATGAAGGGGCCTCTTGTTCTCTTGCTTCCCGATTCTGTATGCCCTCAAGAAGGAAGGACACTTTTTAGTTTTTTGAGTATCTCTCCTCTAATACTGGGAAGAAGAATTATATATGAACCTCCCTACCTCCTTCCTTATGCTCACTGGATCCTTGGGAGGTGATGATGTGAGACAAATTGGGAGTAATTTGGCTACTTAGAGATTGAGGGATAAAATCTCGACATCACACTGAAGTTTCTTGTATATCATATCTAAGAATCTTAAACATCACATTAAGGGTTGGATTGCATCATGACCAGAAAATTGAGAAATTATCAAAGTACTTTATTGAATAATTAAATAATAATATCAAGGAAATTATAAATGTATTTATATGGTACCGAGTAGGTCTTTCTTGGACATGATTACTTCCTTGGATATGATTACACTAACAAATAATAAGACCAGTAAGGTTAGAAATACTACTAATAAGATAGGAAACACTAATATTAATAAAATTAGAAATAATTCCATTAATGCAAATAGAACAACTAAATACCAACAAGATTAAACCCTAAAATTACTAGAACTATAATAATATACTCTTAAATAGTAAAGTAGTTTTATGTGTAACAGAATTATGAGTTCTAATCTATTTAGTAATCCAACTAAATTCATTCTGCCTCATTCTCCCCTGGTTTGAGAAAATTTATCCACGAGTTTCAAAATGACAAATGAAGTAAAACGATTGATCTTCGAACTTGTCTATGGAAATTGAACAAACTTCATGCTCAGTCATTCTCTTCAATAGCAAAGATAATGGAAAATATAATGGTCTAGGAGTGTGAAATACTTTTGGGAGAATGAAATCAACATATTGATCAATTTGCATTTCAACTTCATCCTTGAGTTGAATGTCACTAGACTCAATTATTGGTTTATATTCCTCCTTGCATTGAACTTCTGTAGAGTTTTCTTTGGGAAGTGAAAGGTGTTGGGTAATCATAAAATCATATCTTTACTATTTTGTTAGTCTCTTTAGTTTGTTCTAATGAGTGCATAAATCAATCTAAAGAATTTCAGGTCCTTAGTATCCCCATGCTCTTTGTTTGGCTTCCATAGCCTTTATATGTGTGTGTATATATATATCTTCACCTTATGGTTTGTTTGGAAAAAATAGATTGTCAAGTTGATGGAATATGAAATTTATTTTTTCAATTAAACTTGAAAGTCTACTGGAGGTCAATTTTCAAGCTCCTAAATTGGATTTTTTATCTTCCCATAGTTGAACTAAGCGTGGATTTTCAAATAAATTCTATCTGATCATAGCTTTAATCCTGGTTTCCTGACTTTTTGATTCTATCGTCAATCTTCTCTTGTGCTCCCTAATCTTAGTATTCCTCTGCACCTTTTTTCCATCCTAGTACAAATTCCTTTAATTCTAACATAACCTACATCACTTACTATGAAATTTAGCTTGTGCTATATCAGATTGTGCCAGAAACCATACAATTGATGTCTAAGTGTTGGTACGTAACATGCAATGAGATCAGCACGTAGTTGAATCTAATTGAGTTGGCCATTTGTTTAGTAACTGTTTCTTTTGTTTGCTTTATAAAAGATTTTCCAGAAGTAGAAACTCTGTAGTTTGAAGAGCATATTATCTAGAGTGGAGAAGTGACCTAGCAAGCTTACTCCCATTGTTATTGCTCTTTATTTGCATTGGTGTGAACTGTGAAGGAATTGTAAGGTGGAATTGTTTGCTTGCATCGTGCTTAATTAGGTTTTATCTTCAAGTTGTTCTGTCATGATATCCTAAGAGCTTGACCATAAACTTTTGTTTCTGTTGCCTAATTATTTAATGTGTTTTCTTTATTTTCAGAAACCATCATGGGAAAAGGCAGCCAAAATAATAAGAGAAAGGTGGTTTGAATTTCTACTGTTTCCTTTTGTTGAAAATGAAATTAGTAGCTTATTTATTAACAGTTTTCTATCTGGAATTCTTATGAACACTTCTCTTTTTGCAGATATGATCCAGAAATGGATGGGCGTATTCTTATGGCAAAGGTTGATTGTACTGAGGAGGTTGATCTGTGCAGAAGGTATTTCCCAGGTTTATATATCCTCATAACATCTGTAAGTTTGTGTATATTTACCTTGTTGACAACGGAACTGTATAGTGGAGTTTCTGGGATTTGTTTCTTTAGGTTTAAATGTATTTTCATTCTTGTAAGATGCGTAACTGTATGCTTCATCCCACTATTTCTATATTTTTTAATAGTTATCCATTACATTTTAAGTTTAGTGTTTTATTGTACTAGTCTTTTTGTATTTTTTTAAATAAATAGTCTTTTTGGATTATTAGTTCCTCATTTTCAGCAGTTAACATGTTTTTTACCATGAATTTCAGAAATCACATACAGGGTTATCCATCCATTCGCATTTTTCGCAAAGGCAGTGATCTCAGGTAAGAATACATGTTACTGGGCATGTTTACTAGCTTTTTCCTTTCTTCTTAAGGAAAAACTTTGTTAACTTAAATCATTATGTTAGTCTTCTTCTATTTGATTCTTTTACTAGAACAATTTTCCTCACATGGCACAAAGTGTGTTATTGACTTTTTTTGTAAGAGATATTCTTTTGATTTTTTAAAGTGTATGTTCCTCTTTTGCATCTACAAATAACTTCCTCTAGCACAATAGAACATCACATCTCTAGTATATTTTTCTGCTTGAATATTCAGCTTCATCAAGCATCATAATACATCACGTGATCACCTTGTTTTGGGAGCTTAACTGATAGTTTTGTGGATATATACTTGGAACTAAGGTTGCAATTTTTGTGTATTGTTATAATCATCAAGTGCCTTATGTTTGTGCTGTGTATATACAAGTGGATTGACCATTGATATCTGTATCTATCTATTTTTATTTTTATCTCAAACTTCAACTGTGTACTAGAGAATTCTAATTCAAACTGCATTGTTTTCTTGTTCTTGTTGACTAATCCTTTAGTTAACTACTTTGGCTTACCTCTTTGGTTAATCACTTACATGGTTCCCTACTTATGTCACTTTGCTTGTCCAACTTCAGAGTTTGTTACTTTTTTATATAATTATGATTTAGTATATGACCGCATCTTGCCAGTCATGTGCTCAGCTTTAGGTTCTGGAAGAATATAGGCTTGGCAATCACATACTCCTTGCATATCCGGTGTATAACCGAACTTTTGGGGTCAAAATATTATTTTTTTTGTTCTTGTTCTTTCATCTCCATCATCCCTTTTACTCGTCATATTATAATTTATGTGGTTAATAGAATGCTTCACTGCTCATGGTCCCACACCCTACTAGTTTTCGACATTTCTCTTTGCTTTTATATTTTTTGCCTTGTTTCTTTAAGCCAATTCGTGTTAAAAAATCTCATAATATCTGTTTTGTGCTCGAGAGCATAAGTCTATTTTTTTATGCTAACTGTAGTGCTTTGGAGTTCTTTAACTTCATAAAAAGTAATTGATTCATTCTGAATATTGTTTCAAATTGCAGCTGTCAATTTCAGATTTTTCTTTTCAGTTATTGTTGAATAATTTCTTCTGTTACTTTCTTTTTCTATGTGGTTCTCACCTTCTGTCATTTTCCTTTATTTTCCGTCTGATTTTTCTTGTACTGTATTGTTCCCTGACTTTGATTTTCTTGCAGGGAGGACCATGGACACCACGAGCATGAATCTTATTATGGAGATCGTGATACAGACAGCCTGGTTAAGGTACAGGCTCTGCAAGTTTCAGTTGGCCTTTTCTGCACAAAATTAGTTGTGTGATAAATCGAGTATATGGTGCTGTTTATAGTCCTGACTAATTGCATCTTGGCTATCTAGTGTCTTAATGGTCTATTCTAAAGTTTTTGATTCTTTCAGACAATGGAAGATTTGGTTGCTCCTATCCCAGTGGAGTCTCAGAAACTAGCTCTGGAGGGTAAATCTCAAAATACAACACAAAGTGTCAAAGGACCAGCACCATTGACAGGAGGATGCAGAATCGAAGGATATGTCCGAGTAAAGAAGGTGAACTTTATTTCTTACATCCTTAACGTAGACATTAATTTTTTCTTGTTATGTTTAGCATTTACTGGCTTTTAGCATATGAAGCAAGAAGATAAGAGAGAAACTGCTAGGCTGGTTTAGTTTTAGGACTTTTCTGCCCTATTTTTTATTAAAGTTTCTTGCCTTGTTTCGCAGGTTCCAGGAAACCTTATAATTTCAGCTCGTTCAGGCTCCCATTCTTTTGATGCTTCGCAAATGAATATGTCACATGTCATATCTCATCTTTCATTTGGTCGGAAGCTTTCCCCTCGTGTGATGAGTGATATCAAGCGGTTGATACCTTATCTTGGTAGAAGCCATGATCGGTTGAATGGCCGGGCATTCATAAACCAACGTGATTTAGGTGCCAATGTTACTGTGAGTTTGTGACCTCAATTGATCCTCGGCTGTTTATTTAGCTTCATTACTTTCTGCATTGTTGATCATGAGCCTTCCATTGTGTTGTTATGCTATCTTGTTGAAGAGTATATATTTATGATGCATCAACGAGTTGATATGTACGGCCTTCAGGATCTGGTGAGCCTACAGACTGGTTTGATTTTTTGTTTATTAAACCTGCAGATAGAGCATTACCTTCAAATAGTTAAAACAGAGGTGATGACAAGATCTTCTCGCGACCAACCTTTAGTTGAGGAGTATGAGTACACAGCGCACAGCAGTTTGGCGCAGAGCCTTCATATTCCTGTTGCAAAATTTCATTTTGAGCTCTCTCCCATGCAGGTATACTAACTAATTAAATCGATTTTTACAACTTCAGCTCATGACTCAACTTCCATTTCTCATACATTTTCTCCTCCTTTCATCAGGTTTTAATAACGGAAAACACGAAGTCCTTTTCACACTTTATCACAAATGTCTGCGCCATAATTGGTGGAGTTTTCACGGTTAGTGTTTTTTATTTGCGAGCTTTTACTTTGTAACCCATTGATACAGTACTGACAGTTTCTTTATTTTTTTTTAATTTTTTTTTTTTTGTATTTCAGGTTGCTGGAATATTGGATTCGATTTTGCATAATACGATTAGGCTGATGAAAAAAGTTGAACTAGGCAAAAATTTTTGATAGGAAGATGAAAGGTATTAATCTGTAAAGAAATTCTAGTTTTCTTACACTCCCATTAATTACTAGTTTATTTGTTCAATGGAAAATGTCAAATGATGTTTAAGTTCCTTTAGTACATGGTGGGATAGCAGGAGTACTCGATTTTGGCTATCAGTTACTAACACGGAAAATAATTTAGTTAAATTTCTAACTTATATTTATATAGATATATATATATATAAACTCCCATACTTTTTTTAAGCAGTGGAAAAAATTAAAGAGGAGTATGAGTTTTGATGTGTTTATCAGAAAATGCCCAGCTTAAGGGATACCGAATATTTGAGGAGGTTAACATATGTTTTTATATATTCAATTTACTAAATGCAGATTGTATTCAACGTTATATCTGATCAATTGTTTGCATATTTTGATTTTATATATTTACTTAAAAAGTTATTATTTGGAAGATGATATACATAATTGCTTTTTTTTTTTTTTAATAATTTGAAAGACACATTGTGTTCATATGAGAAATATTATAACATATTTTTTTATTTTGTTTTAAAGAAATATATTTTCTAATATTTTTAATTAATAAATTATGTCGTAAATCTTACAACTCCATTTGATTTACGAATTTACATTTCCAGTTAAAAAATAAAATAGTCTTATATTTTTAATCCTATATAGACTTTCACATGAAAACTTTTTTACTTAATGCAATTTACACAATCTTTAGTAAAAACAGTACCTCGCATGAATATCATAATGTGAAAACATTATTAAAAAAACACATACGGAGTGTAGATGTGTTCCAAATATTAGATCAAATCGAAACCAGACTCTTTCACTTCATATTGATATTTGTGGATATATGGTCTTTAACTTCTACATTAGTATTTCTGGATGTGTTGCAAATATAGTCGCCCAACTTTTTTTCTTAATAAGAAATTTGCATTAAAACACACCAAAACATGCAACTTCATCACACAGCACATAATATTAGCCACAACAAGAGAACACTGTTGACAGATAATACACAGAGTCCTGAAGTATCAATATCATCGTATAAGTACATATGTATATATATATATATGTATGTATGTATGTATGTATGTATATATACGTGTGTTAGGGTTCGATAAATAATCCACAGTACTGAGAATTTTATTCCTTTTATCAATATTCTCATATACATACATACATATATATATATATATATGTGTGTTAGGGACAAGCATACAATGACTGTACATACAAGTGTCACTTATTCCTCTTCAACAGACAAACAAACAAACAATTATCAGATCTCCCAGAACGAAAAGTCCCATGAACAAATCAAAAGATTAAAAGAATAAATACGCAAAACCCATATTAGTTATAAAAATATTTAGAAGAAAATTGTTTAAACCACTAGAAGCAGAGACGAGGCAGCAACAAAAGCTCCCACCAAACCACTCAAGAACATGCTCATTGAAGAAGAAGCACCATTTGGTGGATGAGCCTCGTCGGCCGGAGCAGGAGCTGGGTTTATCGCTTCCACAGTCCCCGTGGGCGGCGTCGGCGCCCCTTCACCAGCAGGTGCAGGAGATGGAGCCACAGGCATGGACTCTGAAGGTGGAGGGGAAAGTGCTGGAGCTGTCTGGTTTGTGGAATTTCTCCTGTCCCCCATGACGACAACATGAAGCTTTTCGTTGTTGAGGCAGTTGTCTTTGTTTCCGCTGATGAAGTAGAAAGAACCAGAACGGTTGAAGATGAAGGACGTGTGGCCGTCGGTGAACTTGTCAATGGGTAAAGCGTCTGTGTCGCAGTTGTTGTAGGCGTCGTTTGTCACGACGAGAACTGAGTCTTGGCCTTCTGGGTAGACGAATACTGTATGCACGCAGTTTTAACTTGAATTCAAAATCTAGTTCGAATCAATGGGAAAAAGACTTATGTGATTTCTAGGAATTGGTTCTTAAGGACCCATATACATATATTTATACACACACACATGATGCACCGTTTTTGAATCAGAAAACCATCAGTAAGTCTTTCTCGGCAGTTCTAAGCGCCGGGAAAACGCAGATCTTGACATTTTGGTGAGGATTTTGAGAGAAATCTTTGTATATATCGCTTACAATGATACATTAAAATATTTATACTATATTTTGTCTGATGCACAAAATAAAAATCTGTCCAAAATTTTAGTAGTTACAATTTTTTATACAGGTATTGCAGATCTCCACTATATCAAAATTTAAAACTATAAATATGGTATTAAATAAGTTTATAAGAACTTGTGTTGTAGTTAACAGAGAGAGAAGAATTAAGAAACAGTGGAAGAAAAACTTACGGAGAGAGTCTCCGATGTGGAATCGGTTTCTTTCTGCCCATTGATTATAGCTGAGTGTGTTATTAGGTGGAACACTCCATCCCTTTGGTCCTCCAACTTGAAATTCTCTTGCACAAGCCTTGTTCATCAAGAATATCATACAAAAGACCAGTCCAAATAATCCATTAAATGCTTTGTTGAGTTGAATGTTTGATCTGGCCATTGGAAATAATGACCAAATGGGTACCTGAAATTTATAATGGGGACAAAAGAAAGGGAAATCTGAGATTATTTGGAGTTTGAGGAAGAATGGTGGAGGACTAAGGGGGGTTTTGTAGGCCAAATTAGGGTTTAGCTTTACAAGATGTGGCAGAGAAGCTTTTCCTCACTTTTCCATATTCTCTTTTATCTGGATTTCTTACCTTATAGTGCAAAGCATATATGCAGAGAATTAGGCTTTTATAATTTATTACAACTCTCTTTATTAGCTTCTTTAACTTAACTGTGGGTTTATACTTTGCTTGACCATTATGAAGCATATTCATGTCTTGTGAATTGGGTTAAACAAAAAACTACAGATGCCAAAATGCCATGCAAATTTGTTTGAGAGCAAATTATGAACTGGGTCTCTTCTGTTTCATTTTTCTAGTTTAATGGCAAGCTCAATGCAATCTGAAAGATTAATTTACTGAATTAGCAAGTGAAGTTTAATTAATTAACTTAAGTTTCTGATAACTGCAAACATTTGCAGCAAGATCAACTCACCCTGATATAACATATTAAATCTCTTGATCGAAGTACCGGAATTCCAATAATTTTAGAAGCTAAATCACTAGTACTTTGAAATATCAATTCAAATTGTTGGCAATATGTAAGCTATATATATGACCAAAGAAGTCTTCAGGAATTAGAACTTTCTGAATTTGAGATTTTCAATTCTAACCTTGGAATGTTTCATCTTTGCTACATGATCTCATTTGGTTATAACCGAATTTAAGTATTTACAGAAATAATAACTCTATCTATTGAGTTTTTTTTTTTTTTTGAGATATCTAAATAATCACGAAACATGTATATTTAAACTAATACTAATAGTTTTTATTTAAGAGTTCATAAACTAATGGTGTTTGAGTCTTATATAATTTTACAAACAGTAATACAATGCATGTCATTCCGATAACTTAATATTCATAGAGTTCTAAAATTTCATAAATTTTGAATTATAATTGGTGATATGATATTTTATATTAATAATAATATTAAAATTTTAGTAATAGAAACGCAATATATATATATATATATCTATATAAACTTGAACTTAAGTTGTGAATTATTGTAACTTGAACTTGATATGTAAAGTACCAAGAATTCGAACATAAAAATCAATTCCAACCCATTGTACTTAGACGCAAAACATCACACAATCATTAATAAATTATTTTAGTGAAAATATCGAATTATAACAAGAACGTTTAGCAATTAGTTATAATATTGAGTAATTTGAAAATTAAACTAACAACTTAAAACAAAAAAAGGACAATTAGGAATAAATATTTTATAAAATATAAATATTGTATTCTTTTAAAACTAAGTCAAACCGTGTGTTGACTCCATGGTTTAATCCAATTTTTATTATTATTTTCTAAAGTTATTTAAAAATTAAAATAACAAAAAAGGACAATTAGGAATGAATATTCTATAAAATATAAATAGTGTATTCTTCTAAAACAAAATTAAAACGTGTGTTGACTCAATTATTTAATTCAATTATTATTATTATTTTTAAAGTTCTATTTATAATTTGGCTTTCCCAAAATATCATTATTGGATGAAATAATTTTTCATTCAACCCAAAAAAAAAAAATTATTTGTACTTACATTTTAAAGTTATATATAGATTTATTGAAAATTTAATGAGAGAAAAATTATTAAATTTCTCAAAAAATAAAATGCAAAAAAAAAATTATTACTCAAATGAATTGATGATACAATTTAAATATAAAATATTAATTTAATATTTATTATGAATATAATAAATAATTTGATGTACAATATTTTTAATTTTTAAATATAATTTATCAAATATACTAATTAAAGAATAAAAATGGAATTAAAAATCTAAAGAGATATTAAAACCAATGAAGCAATCAAAATTATATGGTAATTTACTAATTAGGAAAAGTAAAAACAAGCCAATAAAAAAATTACCCTGCTTTAAAAAAAAAAAAAAGATTAAAAATAGATTTAAGAAAATAAAAATTAAAGCTTTAAAAGAAAAAAAGACAGAAAGTGTTAGAGATAGCGAGAAAACAAGAGACGTTAAATTAACGCATTAAACGGGCAAAGGATTTGTTGGTGGTGTAATTTACAGAGTAAATATTTATCCCCACCACCACCATCACCATCACCATCAGCACCATCTCCATGGCCACCACCTTCCTTGACAGTTAATTCTTACCATTAAAAAAAACACCCAAAAAGAAAAAAGAACAACCCAGAAATTATATTAAAAAAAAAAGAAAGAAAAAAAAATATTTACTTTTGGCGTTGAACTGGTCCTTGGTCGTCGTCGACTTCTTCTTCTTCTCTTTAGCCGGGTCCCTCCCCCTCTTCGTCCACAAAGGTATCTTGAAAACGCAGCTTTCATTGATCTGCCGGAGGAGGTAGCTTTCCCGGGTTGTTTTGGTTTTTGAGTCTGAATTTGTTTTTCTCGCAAAGTGTTTTTCTGGTTCTTTTCTAAATGTGGGGAAACGCTGGAGAGCCTGCTGATTCGTACTATGAGGTTCGGCCCGAGTGCACCGATGTGCCCAAAACCAGATTTAAAATCAAGGTTTGTCATCCCTGATCTGGGTAATGTGTTTTGAGATAGTCCATTTCCGAGATATGCATAATTTTCTTGTTAATGATGGAGAAAAATTACCTTGTTTTGTGTTCTAACGATTTGATTTTCTTACTGAATTGTTGAATTGTGAAGCTGTATTATGTTATTACGAGAGTATTAATCTGCATTATGTTCTTCTGGGAAGATAGAACAGGAGTACTGTTCCTTTGGTTTGTAGATTTATGAGAATTTTCAATGAAGAAAAAAAAAAACCAACTTTATTTTCTTTGACGTGTAAGAATGCAAATAAGTTTTGGGATTAGATTAAATTGAGCTTTTTGACGCATTCAAAGTTTGGTTTATTTCTGGTTGTGTAATTGGACATGCTAATGTTAACTTCTCTATGGGGTTAACATTTCATTTTAATGGAACTAATGAACGGACGGTCTTGGTTTAGTTATTAAGAAAATATAGTTTATTTCCTTGTTGGGTTTGATTTTTGGATAGGTTGGGGATGGATTTTGATCTAAGTTTTGCAAATGGTATTGGAGCTGTGGATCGTATCATCCTTATATAGGTGGCTGCTAAATTGCTAGGTGCTCGTAATTAACTAAATTGCGCGATCATAAGCAATAAAATTGTGTTGTGTGTTAAAAAAAAAGAAAAAAATGATAAGTTAATTTCATTTGGTTATTTGACTACTGTTGGTGTCTGCAGGGGACTTTGCTTGTTAAGGTTTTCATGACTAACTGAACCCTCCTGTTTCAATTTGCTCATGCAGCCTGGTAAAACTCTAAGTGTGAGGAAATGGCAGGCTGCCTTCACTCCAGAAGGATCTCTGGATATTGGCAAGACTCTAAACCGAATTCAACGTGGAGTAAGTATATCTTGGTTTTGGAATTTGCCATAACGTTTATGTGGATATTCCTGGTATCATGGTATTAATTATATCCTGTCTAGATAAACTAGATATGAGTGGCTTTCTGAGAAACCTGAACTAGAACATATTAATCCTACCTACATAATCTGTGTGCTTTGTCTTATTTTGTTGAAGTACGATCCCTTAAGTGCCAATTAGCATTACTTGTACCCTAGATTTGATTTTATCTACTTTAGTAGTCTTGTTCC
This sequence comes from Carica papaya, assembly GCF_054855325.1. Taxonomy (NCBI): domain Eukaryota; kingdom Viridiplantae; phylum Streptophyta; class Magnoliopsida; order Brassicales; family Caricaceae; genus Carica; species Carica papaya. The sequence goes on along the minus strand of NC_142312.1, from coordinate 26,887,717 downwards.
TTATATTTTGGTCTTCCTTCTTCCTTCACATAAATCTTGTGTGCTTTCACGATTATGTCATGATTCTTCTGACAAATATTCATCTTTAATGAAATGCAAGTCAATTAAATCCCTGAAGCCTTAGCAGGAGATGATTTTTTTGGAAACTATTAGGCATGTTAACATGGTGCTGGTACTCATTTAATGTTTATTTTTGCTTGATAACATCTTTCTCCTACTAGCAAGTAGCAATGCTGTGTAGTGTTATTAGGATAAAGATATTAGCATGGTGCTGGTCGCACTTCCCTCAATAGATATCAATGATCCTGGGAGCATCAATTTATATTTTGATTCCAATTTTGTGCAGTTTGCCTTTTGTACGTGGGTGGCACTCCCAGTGTGGCATTGTTTATAAAAACATCTATGTTGTACTAAAAAGATTATGTAGATATCTACAGATGTACTTGGAATCTGCCATGCATTGTTTCTCATTCTTGTACACGGATGAGTTAATGCCCTTGTCCTAAAGTTACTTCTTTTTGTTTTGATCGATCTAGGGCATCCATCCATCAATTAGAGGAGAAGTTTGGGAATTCCTACTTGGTTGTTATGATTCCAAGAGTACATTTGATGAAAGAGAGCAAGTACGGCAACGTAGAAGGTAGTACATTTTCCTGCTTTATTGCTCAGCATATTTTGGAACTATAAAATATGGTGCACTGAGTTCGTAACACATGGTTGGCAACTAACTGGCGAATGGGATAGAATCTCTAGTTTCATATTTTAGAGTCTTTTTATCAAAATTTGAATACATTCAGTGTTCCCAAAAGCATATTTCCATATGGTAGTAGCAATAATATTAATAACAACGTTAGTTTAGGAATGCTACCTTCCCTCTTACCCAGATCTTCCAATTGAAAAACAAACAGGCATCAATTGTATTAAGTACTATTAGGACAGACAGCTGTTTTCTTTTTCCCTAAAACAAATTTAAAGATAGCAATGTGTATTGCATTACTCAGATAGAGGAGGAAAAAGACCTATTTACAACTAATTGAGTCAACCCAAAAAAGTAAGCTTCTATTTCAGGCTTTACAACAAACTGGTGCCAACAAACTCTAACCCAAAAAACCTGTTTAGTTGTTATACTTTTAACAACTGCTACATTCTCATCATTCGCGATTTAGAAGTTGAAATCTTTACTCTGCTTTCTTACCATATGAGGTGGTTGTAAAATTTTTTGCTATCTCTTCACCTTCAGGATGCAATATGCAACATGGAAGGATGAGTGTCAGCAAATGTTTCCTGTTGTTGGAAGTGGCAAATTTATTACTGCTCCTGTAATCACTGAAGATGGTCAACCCATTCAAGATCCTGTAGTACTTTTAGAAACAAATCAAAATCCAGGTAAGGGCTTCGTTTGACTTCTTCTCCTTTGATGAGCTTTATGCTGAAACTGACAAAAAATATTAACGTAAAAGTGATTCACCAGGTGTAAACAATTCCAATGGTTCGGAAATGGTGAAGGAGCTTACTAGTCGTGGACCTTTGGACAAGAAAATAATCCAGTGGATGCTCACACTACATCAAATAGGTTGATTGCATTCTCTAATTTCATGTCTATATCTGCCTCTGTTACTCTGGAAGTTTTTACCCCTCTTTCCTAATATTCTGTTTTCTTATGCACTTTTGAATTTGATTAGCATAATGCTGCAAGGACACATGCAATAGTCATGTCTTCAGTCAGAAAAAATGATTGATGAATGCTGATCGCTCCTGATTGTCTATTTACTGTGTTTGAATGACATTGTCACGTTCTCATAAAAGTTCTCTATTTTTATTGATATTGAGTTTATTTCAAAATCCAATTTCATTGAATAAGAGTTGCAATAAAATACGAATATAATAGACATTTTGGATGGATATAACATTTAATATTAAGTCAATTTGATATTTAATTCAAGTTAGGTTTCTTTGTAATTTCGTCCTTGAGAGGTGAGAATACAGATCCATTTTGGTGTTAATTAAGGATATAAGGGAAGTCGATTCAATTATGCATCAAATGCATAAATTATGATTAACTTTTATGTGTGAACAACTAATATTTAGAAATTGAATGAGAATAAAATAAGTCAACCAAATGCAATGTGATTGTTCTGACTTAACATTTTGTAACTCTTCCATTCTTTTGCATGCAGATGTTGGTAGTTTGAAATCTTGTTTTTTGGTCATGGAATCATCTAATTCTAAGTTCTATATTTTTCTTAATGGCTTGTGGTCTTTTTCTTATTTGTTCTAGGACTTGACGTCATCCGCACAGACAGGACACTGGTCTTCTATGAGAAGCAGGAGAACTTGTCAAAATTATGGGATATTCTAGCAGTTTATGCTTGGATAGATAAAGATGTTGGCTATTGTCAAGGTGGTTATAGTTTCTTACATGCCCATGCTTCTCGGTGTCTTCTTAGTCTTGGAAGTTACAGAATCCTTAGTATTCTATATTATTTTTATGATTTTTAAGTGTGTTCTGTAAATTGTTCCGAGCAGGAATGAGCGATTTATGTTCTCCCATGATAATTCTTCTTGATGATGAAGCTGATGCATTTTGGTGCTTTGAACGTTTGATGCGTAGATTGGTAACTCCTTTACTTTTTCATTATAGCTTTTCATGTGAAGAAATATAATTTTCCTGCTTTATATAAAACTTTTTCTTTATCAGTGATTCCTCATAATTTTTTTTTTTAATCTTTGGAGGATCCCTGAAGAACTCTTGCATGTAATAGTAATTAGAGTGCTATATATAAATATCATGCTTTTCCTTTTCTTCCCTTTTCCCTTATTGTGGAGAATTGTGGATGCCTCTCTGTCCATCCATCAGGGATCTATTTCACATTTGAAACCACACCATTTTGTGGCTTCAGTATATTTACTAGGAGTTAAGGCTCATACTTTATAATGCTTTGACATGTGAATTTGATTATTTATATGATACGGTACTGTTTTAGGAGATCTGCTAAATTATTAAAACATCTGATATTTACACCTATTTTCTGTTCGTTTGAATTAGTCAGCTTCTTTGTATTCTTGAGTATTAAGGTCCCCAGTTATGTTCACAAAAGAGATGGAGAAACAGGGTCATACACCTTCACCTAATAAGTCAGCAATTAATTGCCTAAAAAATGTGAGAATATTTGAATCAGTTGCACTAAAACCACCAAGATGGTTGGAAAAAAGCTTCTTGTAGATTTAACTTTTCCAGTTAAATGACTCACATGGACATGTGTTTTTTGCAGAGATTTTTGGTTAGCTTTTTCTTTACCATTTTTCTGTTCTTCTAGAAAACCTACATCAGAATCTTTCTTTTCTTTCCTCCTGTGTTATATGCAAAAAATGATTCTTTCAATTGACCCTTTTTTTGTTTGATTGTTCTTATTTTCAACTGTTTCTAGTTTCTCATGACATATTACTATTTAACATCTTAAAGCGAGGAAACTTCAGATGCACCGAGAGCTCTGTTGGCGTGGAAGCACAGCTTAGTAATCTGGCCGAAATTACTCAAGTTATTGATCCAAAACTTCATCAGCATTTAGGTATTTCTTGAAGTTTATATTTGGTATATAGTTAAGCACTTATCTCTCCACAGTTCATATATTAATTAATATATCCCTAGTGGTAGAGACCTGAAAAGTCTCTGTTGGGATAGGTGTGGAGTGTTGTAGCTGTAAGGATATTATGATTAGCTGGAGGCAGACTCGAGGATTATTATTCTAGATTTATTACATGGAAGAAAATCATCCTGTAATATGGCATTAGGTTCCTTGACATTAAAAGCAGGTCGTGCCAATTCATGTCCTATACGGGAAAAGAAAAATGATACTTTTTCTTTTTTTAGAGGAAACATGGAACTTTTATTAATAGAGAAAGATACAACACAACATGAAAAGCTCAATACTGTTTTTACCAATGGCCCAAAAACCCCAAAACAAATACAAAAGTGCCTAGAAAGAAAGAAGAATGCATTTCTTGCAATCACAAAAAAAAAAGAAAAGGAGCATGGTTGTTGAGTGACGTGCTCTCTGTTTTTCATGGAACATTTTCCTCTGCCTGTCGAACAAGCAGGCTCGTCTATATTGTCAAATATCAGTTATGAATATAACAACTTCATCTTTTGAACTTCATATGTGGCAATAATTTCATTACTTGGTTTACATTTCTTTATATCATGGTTCCATAAGGAATGTAATGATTTTGTATTTTGAACTTGGATCACAGAGACACTAGGAGGAGGTGACTATCTATTTGCTTTCCGAATGCTAATGGTTCTGTTCCGTCGAGAGTTCTCATTTTGTGACTCATTGTATCTTTGGGAGGTATATCAGATTGCCTTTGCATGATTTTAATTGCGTCTAAAAATATGTTAGAAGGCTATCTGTTTTGCATGATATTACCAGAATAATATCTTGAAGATATTATGCAACAGTATAGTACCATAACAAAGCAAAAAGGTTTTTTTATTTGTTAATTCGTTATCTGAGATGCATCTATCGGCAAACAAAACCCACCAATTTGATATTTGGATGCCTTAAGTTGATCATAGGACCAAATGAGCACTATTTAATCTAACATTGAAAACCACACATCTATTTAAGAAAAGGAATTAAGCTCTTCTAAGTTTTAAACTTGTACCAAATACGTATTACTTTGTCGTACATTGTCATTCAAGTTTTCACGCTTTCGAAGTTCGTTTAACACTTGATATTCTCTTATAGTTTGAACTTGTTAACAGATGATGTGGGCCCTGGAATACGACCCTGATTTGTTCTTCATGTATGAAGAGCCTGAATTGGCTAGTGACAAAGCTGAGGGATCTAAAGGCAAGCCAAAGTCAATACGCCAGTGTGGGAAGTTTGAGAGAGAAAATATGAAAAACGGAAAGAATGCCGAAGCCCCTCTCCCCATTTCTGTTTTCCTTGTTGCCAGTGTCTTGAAAGATAAGAGCTCCAAGCTAATGCAAGAAGCTAGAGGCCTGGATGATGTAGTTAAGGTCAGTTGACAAGTTCATGCTTTATGACTACTTTATGGTTTATAGGAACACAGTATGACAGAGTTAATTGCGGTCTCTGCAACAGGAGGAAAAAATACTTGGAAGATTCATCTAATACTGAAATTAGACTGTTTAGCTTTAGATATCCCTGAAACTTAACATGATTAGAACATAGTTTGATAACATTTTTTCTTTCTTTTTCTCTCATTTCATGCATCAGTAAGCAATCCCAGAAACTACAGCAATAAGGTAACTCCCACAATAGGTTGGCAGTACCTTTCAACTTGAGTAGTTTAAAATTTCACGAAGTCCTGTAGAAAGAAGTATGAAACATATTTCTATAGTCTGATGCTTTGGAAAAGCTTTCTTTCCTGCATTAAATTGATCTTAACAATCGTGCAAATCGTTTGTGGCTCTCTGGGTCGTTACAGAAGCTTCTTAAGGTTTCTGCAATATTTAATCTACCCATATCTCATTATTTCTCTTTTTTCTTTTCTTTTACCTTTTTTAATACTTCTTCAGATATTGAATGACATAACTGGAAATTTAGATGCAAAAAAAGCTTGCACTGGGGCAATGAAACTTCACAAGAAGTATTTGAAAAAGGTATTATCCTAAATCTCGATCTTCCATTTAACATTTCCTCTTTTTACATTCATTCAGTTAAATTCTTATAAACGTGCTTGAGCTAGAAACCAACTCTTAGATTTTTTCTTAGTCAAGACTCAAGAGAAGTTCTCCCTGTTGTTACTTAAGCGAAAAATTTTATCTGTTGTCACCAGGCGAAGAAGCCATAGAATTGGATCGTGTTCATGGATATATTTGGCTCAAGTCAGGAAATCACGGGATGCTTTTCGCGAACTGTGACTTGATTTATCACAACCAGATAATTTACTTCCCCCATAATTTTTGGCCTGGAGATGAGATAGTTGTACAATAGAGATGACCAGAAAATGCTCATCAAGAACTCTGTTATATATAAAAAAAAAATGAATCAACCCCATTATTCATTATTCCAAAGGATCCTTTGGAAATCTCATATATGAATTAAAATTGTATTTTTATGTTCCTGTTGTTGTAAGTCTTCAATGAAACAAAAAAAGAAAAAAGAAAAACAGACGAATGATTAGTGCATATAACTTGACCTATTTGTCTATGTACTTCAATTTCTTTCCAAATCTATGCTGATGATAATATAAATTTAGTATCAGAGAAAAAAATAATTAAGTCATGAAATCATAATTTTTAATCTTTTTTTTTTTTCCCAATACCTGATACTATTTAACTTATAAAAATATTTTAATACATAATTTTTTCACAAAATTTTGACAAATTATTTTTATTTTTTGTATTTTATTTTATGTAAAATTTAAAAGTTTATAATAGCTAAAAATTAATCTACTAAACTTAACAAAAAACAATTAATTTATTTTATTTGAGTTACAATAATAAATTCAACAGTTATTAAGAGACAAAAAAAAAAATTATGCAATAACTATTTTTTTTTTAATAATTTTTAAATTAAAAAAACTATTATTTTTTTAATTATTCTTTACATCACCTAAATTAAAAAAAAAAAAAAGAGAAACTTTGGCTTTCTTTATAAAAAAGTTTCTTAAGAAATCATAATTTAAAATAATCTTATAAATTAAATAACCTAATTATAAAACAATAATTGTAATGAATATATTAAATAACCCATAACTAAAGAATGAAATAAGCAATTTATGCTTCTAAACTATTTTGTTTTTTGGGTTTCAGATTTTGGACATTTAATCTCTGTCCTCTTACCATGCAATATATATATATATATATATATATATTACTTTATAATTCCTATTATGCAGAAACACAGAAAACTTTTGAGTAATTGTTTAAGAGATATGAAATACGCCTGTAGAGTTTCTGGCTGGACAGATTGGAGTCCCCTGATACTATTTATATTAGTTCTAATAGTTTTTGTTTTAATGTATATTAATTCTAAAAAGTTTGAAATAATAAAACGATGTATCCATACCTCTTACCAAATTATGATGTATTTATACATTTCATATGTGGTAACATTTTACTGTTTAATTTAATACATACACATTTTAATTTATATATACATTTATTATGATCGTATCAATAGATATATTATAATTTTTTAATTCAAAGTTCACTAGTATGAATATAGAAGAGGATTATAAGCTAACAATAAACCCAATTAATTAGCTTGTTCAATAATAGAATTTTTCTACTTAATTACTATAAGTATTATTATTTAATTAAAAAATTATGAAACTTAAATCTAAAATATTTAACAATGTGCGCTCATAAAATCTTCCAACTTAAAACTTTTTTCTTCTTTATAAATTCTTCATGCAAAAATTAAAAATTATTAGATTGAAAAGACAAAAAAAGAGAAGTAAAAGAAAAAAAAAATGAATAAATTCCTTCTTGATTAGAAGGTAATTCTATACTAAAGAAAAAAAATTACTAATACCCTTCGTACTAATCAAATTACATTTGAGAAACCAGACATTATGCAGATAATAATCAATATCATACCTTTTGCATATAATATATTAGCTACTAGTTATTATAGCTTATAATTTCTTTTCCTTTTTTCATACAAATTATCATCATCATAACGCCTGCTTCCAAGTCTCATTTACTCCTTATGCATTCTCCTCACCATCTGTCGACAGCCATGTTTAATCACAAACTCTTCAAGCCAAGCTTCAAAATCATGGCTTCCAAACACCCAAAATCATCATACTCATCATCTGCAATTCGCCCCTTTCGCGTAGAAATCATCATCTTCTTGCCACTGACAGGAGACAACTGTGTAAGCAAGGGAGAATTCAAAAGAAAAAGATGTAGTAGTTTTTTATATAACTGAAAAATCTAATCAAGAAAAAGGAGCATATATTAATTCTCACCAAACTACTCCCTACAATGACGAACAGAACATAATTGTAAATCACCCTCTTGGGTGATTTGATTATAAGTGGAAGTAATCTGTGATTAGCAGGAAAGTAAGAGTGGCGACGAAGATAGCAGACAAGAAGGTGAAGCTTGATTTATGGCCTGCGTTTTTCTTAGGAAAATGCTTTGGCAGAGCACATTCTTCGCCATTAAAGAATACTCTTTTGGGGAAACCATCGCCGCCGATGATATTCAGGCCCCGTATGTTCTTCTTAGTGAAAGAAATCACAGACTGCTGCTTTCCCGGAACCGGCGGGTCCTTTTTCGGGTCAGTGCCATTAACCTGACCCGCCAAGTAGTTCAACCCCTTCAATCCTTGGAAGAAGATGGTCTGATTATTCTTCCCTATTCTGGTTCCATTAAAGGAGTAAACATTTTCATAACCAAGACCAGCTTTACCCACGTCGATTGCTGTAAACCAGTCCTCAAATGGGACATCCTTCCAGTTAAAGATGGTGACACGAGCTGTCCATCCATTGTTGTAATCAGAGTTGACGTGCCAGTTTATGCTAACTCCACAATTATCAGGACATGGCAGTTTCTTAGGGATAGGTCTGTGTTTCTGTTTCGCCCAAGCTCTAGCTTTTAACGTCCTGTTTGCGAAAGGAACAAGAAGAGCATCAGGAGGAAGAAGCATCGGGTTGGCATTAGCGTTGCAGGTGTCAGTTTGATCTTCATTGCACCCACAGGCGCAGGAGTTGCAGGGAATGGCGGAATCGTTGTAATAGGCGGAGAAGGAGACGCAGCATCTTGCAGCTTTTTCTTTAGGTTTTGTAATGTTACAGACAACTTGCCAGGTCGCGACTGCAAAGGAGGTAGCTTGAAGACCAGACGGATCAGGAAATGGAGTCGGGTCGACCCTAATCGGCGGGCCACATTTGTACTGTGGATTCAATACGCCGTCGATTTTCCATTTCTGTGGAGGGTAAAAAGCAGTTCTGTTCATATCAGGAGGGAGCTTGTAAACCTGTAACTGGAAAATTGACCTGGATTTCCATGGATCCATCTGGGTTGGAAGCAAAGTGCCGTTTTTACAACAGTAAGGTAATTTGCCAATCTTATCGTCGTTTTCTCGATCGGCAGGGAGATCGTAGATGGTGGGTTTCTTCTCACAATTCATGATTTGAGAAAAGTCTAAGTCTTTGTAGAATTGGCCGGCTTTTCCATAAAGGCATTCGGAAGGGTCTTTCCGGTGGGTATAAGCTCCTCTCATGGTGGAAATGAACTCTCCTCGCATCCATTCCCATGTGAGATTCCAATGGTCAAGACGGCCTAATGGATTGTTGTTGTCTATGGTGACCTGCGCGAGGTAGTTGCCGCCGTAGGTTTGGAGGATGTCGTAGACCATGTTCAGATCGCCGTATTGTCGAGGCAGGAACTTTGTTTTTGGCACCGGTTTTGTTTTGAGTTTAGGGTTCTTCTTGCAACATACGTGCATGTTGCCTCCTGCAAAATTTAAAGGTAATTATTTTTTTGCATGCATGCAAAAGTAAATAAAAAGGTAAAAAAAATTTGTTGGTGTGACTTGATTTTAAAAATATATTGCATATAGTTTAGAGAACATTATATATATATATATATTCTGAAAATATTTTGAAAAAAAAATTCACATTTTATTTATATAATAATTTATAATCTTATAACTGGTGCATTTTTTATTTTTATCATAATAAATTTTTTTTTTCGATTTTACTTGTGAATATAGACATTCTTAAAAAGCCATGTTAAATGTTATGTTTTTTTTTTAATTTTGTTTTTTTACTTTGTATGATTGTATCAATATTAAAAATTTATTTTTTAAAATAATTTTTCATAAAAATATATATTTATTTAATAAAATAATATATAGACACGTATCATAATATAACAAAAAATGCATAGAAAAACAGTATGACTCAGAAATTTAAATTTAAAAGAATGCAAAATTTAATGGTAATTACTCTTTTGAATGCATGTAAAAATAAATAAAAAATTGTACATTTATCTATTAAAATAATATATAAAGAAAAATTATAATATAACAAAAAATACACAGAAAAAGTGTGACTCAAAATCTAAATTTAAGAAAAGAAGGAGAAGAAGAAGTGGCTTACCATGTCTCTTGGGAGCAGGACACTGATATCCATCATTCGACAGCTTAATAGTTCTGGGCATAGGCGTGACAGACGGCTTAACCCCAAAAAGCGTACCAGTAATCTCAACAGTTGCGGAGATCTGAGTAAAGTCCCCGGCGGTATCAATGGCGGTCTTCAGATCACTCTGAGGGTAACCGGTAAATGTCGTACCATTACCGACGGAGACCGGTAAATCACCAGCATCGGCGGCAACAGCTCCATTAGCTGACACCAAAATCTCCCGGTGCTGGAACCCTATGAACATCTTCCATCCCTTGAGCTCTTCCGACCCGGCGTTCACTATCATGGCTGTGGCCTTAAACGCCCATGACTGCGCCGACACGTTCTTGACATGCGGGTATTCTCTCTCCCTTCCGGCGAAGTTGTACGACAGGAATATCCCGTTACATGTGTTCATCTCCGGTGGGGGAGCTTGAGCTTCCGTGTCGGAGTAATCTTGGGCGGAACAAACCTGGATTATCAAGACAAGCACTAATGGAATTATTCCACCGTTGGTAATATTCCAGGGGATTTTCATCCCTGTTTTGGCTTTGTTTGCCTTCATTGTTGGTTTGGTGCTTGTCTTCTTTCCCAGGTTTTCTTGATGTGCAAGCAAGAAGATATAAATGTATACAGAAATATATATATATATCTGAAGGTGTTGGTTGGTGGTGAGAGAGAGGGTTGGGTTCCCTGCCTGGGAGCCAAAGGGGAATCTGAGAGAAACCCCTAATGAAAATGAGAGGAAATGCTTTTAAAAAATTTAAGGAGAGAGGATGATACAGATTATAAGACTGAGTCAAACTGAATTCTCTTCCTCTGGTTTTCTACGGGTTTGTAGGAGACAAAAATGAACATGTAACAGCTGTTTTTGTTGATGGGCTGATGGCTCTCGTACTTCTGTTTTTAGAAACCATGTAAAACGTCGTCGTTTTACACCTGTCTGTTTCCCTCCTTCCCTCTATTACTTAATTAATTCATGAAAATCAATAATTTAATAACTCAATATACAATGAAATTTAAAATATAAGGAGAAAAAAACTAATCAAAGTTTATAAAATAAAGAACTAATTTTATATGAAATCACAGAACATTCAATTACAAAGTAGAAGGGAAAAGAAACATGTACCGCAGAAATAAAACTGTAATTGATCAAAGTTCTGAAACTGAAGTAATTCAATGGCGGAGACACCCAGTGAAAAATTCTAGCATTACTACAGATATTTATGGTGTCATTTTGCTTCGACCGAAGGACAACGTTTTATAGTGTGTTTGGAGGGCAACAATCCAAGTGCGTGCAAATTAGCTACATGTTGCGGATTTATATTTGTTTTATAATGTAATATAATTTTATGCATGACATATATAAACATTTAAATTATCTATCTAATTTTGAAAGAATAATTAAATAAAATAATTGTCACAAAAAATGCTTGTCATAGTCATTCTGATTATTAAATATTTCAAAAATACAGGTGAATTCACAAATCCATAAATATAATTTGTAAATTTAAAAATAAATCTAATAAATATTTTTAATAAAAAATTTTAAAACTAAACCAATCCCAGTTATAAAAATTTGTTAATTCATATATACTCCCAAAATTCTTAAAATAGTTCATAACAATCTAAATTTCATGCCACAATATAAGATTTTTTTCTCCTTGAATTATCAAGTTTAGGAAATCCTTCCCTATACTCCTTTCTCATCACAACAACGATTTACAATCTTCATATATCAAACATATTTCCGTATGTCGTAGCTATTTGAGTAAGAAAGGTTACATGCAGCATAAACAGCATTTTCCCAAGCAAAAACTTCCCACTCGAATTTCCAATATACTCGTGAATAGAACCTCTACCTGGAAAATAGGTGAGGCTCCACACCCATTTGTTTTCCAGCCTGTCATGAAGCTTCACCTACAAAAAGTTGAACTTTATTTTCTACTTTTCACCATGTTCTTAGTGAAGTTCTGTGCTACTTGTATGACGTGAATCGAATCAAGTAACAGTAATCTCTTCCATGCTGCCAATTTCTTCAGAGAACTGTGGTTTTGCTTCCAAATCAATGAACTGGTTAGACTTGCTAGCTAGATGCGAGATGCTAACCCTCCCTTGACGCTTAATAAAGTCAGCAACGGCTTTCATCTCTTCCTGCGAGATGTATATGTATTTTCCTCTATCATCCATGACACCAGATAATCGTCCTAAAACAAACATCAATTTTGAAAATCCTCAAGCAACAATTCATAAATAAGGTTCTAGAAATCAAACCTAAACATGGCAGAGTTGAATGAAACAAATTGTGCACTCCATTTATTAACTGGAACAACGATTTCTTCCCCTTGTTTTAAACAAGACTTTCAAAATTGAACCACAGAATTTGATGTGATGTTAGACCATCACATACCAGAAATAACTAATAAGATTCCCCACTCCATCAACAGGTGGGCCTAGCATACAACTGGAAGTAGAAAAAAAAAACAGCTAAGAAGCAAGGAAATGGTAAATTAACAAAATCAAACCCAACTTTTCAGGTGCTAGAGTTGAAAATGGAAGAACCAAAAATTTCAGCCAATATTAAAATTATGCAGCATCTCAAGATTAAAGATGATTATTAAAAAAATAATTTGGAATTCTTTGAACACATAGTAGGAGAAGTGCGCAAAAGTTTGATTAAGGAACAATTTTTATTTCAAAAAAAGAAAAAGGAACTCAATGGTACATACCCATACTCTCCAAGGAAATAATCCGATTGATGCATTCCTGCATAAATTATAAGCGGTTTACAAACTAATGAGAAAATTTTCACCAAACAAAGGCATGACCATATAAACTTTCCCTTCTTTTTTACTTGGATAGATGATGCATGCACAAAACAAACTTCACGATTACCACATTTTCAACCAACTTACTGTTTAAAAGTGTAGAAAATATAGGAAAATAAATTTATTTCTTTTCTGTTTTGTCTAGTGGAGAGAATCTCAGAATGGTTATAACCATTTCTGCAATTTCTTCTCCCCATAAATTTATTAGGAAGATTTATTTGGAAATTGTTATTTATGTCGCTTTATTTTCTATAAATTGTAACACCACCAAGAATGAAATTAAGACAAGTAGAAGAGGATTTTCCATTCTTCAAACCTTCATGGTATCAGAGCGACTCTGATTCAGGAGAATCATCTCGATTGAACCGCAATAAAAAATGGCCTTGGGAGAACTACCATTTTCTCCACCCGAAATTTCATCAGGCTCTTACTATCCTTCTCCTACCAGCCATGGCTTGGTTGAACCATCCTCATCACTCCTCACTGGGCATAAGCTGAATGGTAGCAATTACCTTCAGTGGTCATCGTTAATATTACTCTTCATCCGAGGCAAAGGTCACGAAGAGTATCTCACTAGTGAATTCTTACCTCTATCGGTGAATGACCCGAACGCTCAAATATGGAAGATTGACAACAGTATAGTGATGTCGTGGCTCGTAAGCTCGATGACGCCCGACATCGCAGAAAATTTTCTTCTCTATGAGACTGTGCAGGAAATTTGGGAGACAGCTCGGAAACTCTACTCCAGCAAGGAAAATATATCAACTATCTTCGAAATCGAATCCACCCTTCACGAACTGAGACAAGGTGAGCTAAATGTAATTCAGTATTATAATCTTCTATCTCGCAGCTGGCAGCAACTGGACGCCTTTGAAGAAAGGAGATAGAACTGTCCCGAGGACGTCAGAAATTTCAAGTCATTCGTGAAGGAAAAGCGTATTTTCAAATTTCTGCTGGGTTTAAACAGCAACCTTGATGAAGTTCGAGGGCGGGTGCTTAGCATCAAACCATTACCTAGCATCCGCGAAATCTTCTCCGAGATTCGACGAGAAGAAAGCAGAAGAAGAGTGATGATGGGTGATGTGCAACTCACTCAATCTGTTGAAAACGTTTCCGCACTCTCAATGAGAATTTAGGACCCGAAGGGGGAAAAAAGGTCGTTCTTGGTGTGACCACTGCAAAAAGCCTGGCCATGTCCGTGACAAATGCTGAAAACTCCATGGAAAACTAGCCGACCGAAAGTCGCCCAGACCAGAAACCGACCACCATGGCAGTCATGCGTACGCTGGAGAAGGCTCTCTGAGTTCTGTGGAGAGTAGCCCAAGCAGCTGGAAGCACTTCAGAAAATTTTGACCCAGACAAATTATCAGCCTCCCATCAACGCATCAGTGACACACAAAGGTAAAATTCATGGTTTATCTGTGTGTTCAACAAAGCAGGTTTGGGTGGTTGAGTTTAGAGCATCAGATCATATGATTGGAGATGTGTCACTACTCCAAAATCACAGCAAAATCTGAAGAAAATATTTTGATTAAAATTGTTGACGGGTATGTCTCCAAAAAGTGGCTAGATATGGCTCCGTAAGTTTATCTCCAAATTTGACAATTCATTCAGTCTTTTATGTGCCAAAATTAGACTGTAATTTGTTATCAGTGAGCAAGCTTTGTGGAGAGCACAAATGTATTACTAAATTTATCTCTAATTTATGTGAATTTCAGGAGTATACCTTCTTCAAGCAAACAATTCTAGAGGACAAACTCAAAATGCAGTATGTGCAAATTCTGTTTCCATAAGTCATTCAGATAATGACCAAAATATTATGTTATGGCATTATCGATTAGGGCACCCAAATTTCGTTTATCTGAAAAAGTTGTTTCCTTCCCTGTTTAAGAATAAAGATCCTGTTTCATTTCAATATGAAATATGCCAATTTTCAAAACACATTCGCAATTCTTTTCCTAATTTACTATATAAATCTTCTAAACCATTCGCATTAATTCATAGTAATGTATGGGGACCTTCTCGAATTACTAACATTACCCAAACTAGGTGATTTATATCTTTTATTGATGATCATACAAGAATTATGTGGATATTTCTCATGAGAGAAAAATCTGAGGTTGGACCTATTTTCAAAAAATTCAATACTATGATCCAAACACAATTTCATACCAATATTCAAGTTTTAAAAACCAATTATGCATGTGAATATTTCGAAACCTCTCTTGGAAAATATTTCACTGATCATGGCATTATTCACCAAAGCTCGTGTGCCCATACCCCACAACAAAATGGTATAACTGAAAGGAAAAACCGACACATCCTGGAGGTTGCCCACTCAATCATGTTTACCACTCATATCCCAAAATTTCTTTGGGGAGAGACTATACTCACTGCCACTTACTTGATAAATCAAATGTCTTCCCGTATTCTCAATTTCCCGTCACCATACAAATTACTCTCACAAACCTTTCCTGAATCCTATATCCTAAATAGTCTACCACTCAAAGTTTTTGGGTGTCTGTATATGTTCATATTCACCCACATTTTCGAGGGAAACTTGATCTACGGGCTGTAAAATGCATCTTTATTGGTTACTCTGCCCATCAGAAAGGATATAAGTGTCTAGTACCGGGTACACGTCGATTTTATAACACCAAGGATGTTACATTTTTTGAAAACCAACCCTTTTATTGCACAACTGATATTCAAGGGGAGAACTTTACTCAGTAATATCAGTTGTGGAATGTTAGCATATCTCCTCTCTATTCATCCTCCCTGGAACCTGAACCTATCACCAATACTTCACCAAAAATCACATCGAAAGAACCTGAGCCAGCGTCAGGAACAGAAAACACATTTCTTGTAAATAATGAGTTACGTGTCTACATTAGAAGGAACAAAAACCAAGGAGAGAAGGCACTTGCATCAGACAAGCCTTGCCATGAATCTGCTCCGGCTCCAGGTACTCAGAAATTTACAGGTAATGAGACATCTATCCCTGCTACTGATATTGACAATGAATTGTCTATAGTTTTGAGAAAAGGGACTCGAACATGCACCAAACATTCGATACAGGACTATATCTCATTTGGTAAGTTGTCTTCAGAACATCATACCATTGTGTGCAGGCTAGACAGTAATTTGCCAGACAGTAATTCGCCATAGCCAAACTCTATTCATGAAGCTCTGGAAATACCAGAATGGAAAGCTGTCATCCAAGAAGAGATTAGAGCACTTGAGAAAAATGGGACAAGGGAGTTAACTGATCTGCCTATAGGAAAGCATTAGATTGGATGCAAGTGGATCTTTACAACAAAATACAATCCTAATGGGAGTATAAATCGATACAACGCTCGCCTAGTAGCAAAATGTTTTACTCTGTCTTATGGGATAAACTATTGAGAAACATCTGCTCCAGTAGCCAAACATAATACAATCCGGGTATTACTGTCACTTGCTTCTAACTTTGATTGGCCACTTTGTCAGCTAGATGTAAAGAATGCATTTATAAATGATGACCAAGAAGAAGAAGTATACATGGATATCCCACCAGAATTTGAACTAATTGATGATCCTCAAAAAGTGTACAGTCTCAAAAAGTCACTATATGGTTTGAAACAATCTCCAATAGCTTATTTTAACAGATTCACAAAAGTAATAAAACAAGAAGAGTATGGACAATGTCAATCAGATCATACACTTTTTGTTAAAAACTGCATTTTAGGTAAAAAAAGCTATCTTGATTGTCTATGTACATGGCATTATTTTAATAGGAGATCACATTGAGGAAATTCAGAGACTTAAAGAATTCCTACCTAAAGAGTTTGAAATTAAAAATCTTGAAATGATGAAATACTTTCTTGGTATGAAAGTAGCCCGATTAAAAAGAAAAACTTCAATATCATAACGAAAATATGTTCTTGATCTCCTGAAAGAGACCGGAATGCTCGGAAGTAAACCTGCTGACACACCTATGGATCTGACCGTAAAACGTGGATTCGACATCAGTGATAAAAAGGTTGATAAAGAAAGGTACCAAAAATTGGTGGGCAAACTCATCTATTTAGCACACACCAGACTTGACATCGGTTTTGCAGTTAGTACAATGAGTCAATTCATGAATCAACCAACTGAGAAGCACATGACGGCTGTATATTGAATTCTGAGGTACTTAAAGATGACTCTAGGTCAAGGATTGTTCTTTCAGAAAACAGAAAAAATGGATATTGAAATCTTCACTGATGCTGACTGAGCAGGATCAGAAACTAACAAAGATCTACATCAGGATACTGTACCTATGTATGGGGCAATCTAGTAACTTGGCGCAATAAAAAATAGTCTGTTGTATCTCGTATCAGTGCAGAATCTAAATTCCGAACACTTTCTCATGGAATATGTGGAGTGTGGTTGAAAATGATACTTTAGAACTAAAAGTTTATGATGGTACCTCTATGAAGGTTTGGCGTGATAACCAATCAACCATTAGCATGGCTAAGAATCCAGTTCATCATAACTGAACCAAGCATGTAGAAATCGATCGACACTTTATCAATGAAAAATTGGAAGATGGAACTATAACCCTTATGCATATCTCAACAAGTCAATAGGTTGCGGACATCCTAGCAAAAACTCTACCAAGAGGAACCTTTGATAACATTGTATCCAATCTAGGTTTACTTAACATCTATGTAAACTAGATTGAGGGAGAGTGTAGAAAATGTAGGAAAATAAATTTGTTTCTTTTCTGTTTTGCCTAGTGGAGAGAATCTCAAAATGGTTACAACCATTTCTGCAATTCCTTCTCCCCATAAATTTGTTAGACAGATTTATTAGGAAGTTGTTATTTATGTTGCTTTATTTTCTATAAATTGTAGCACCACCAAGAATGAAATTAAGACAAGTAGAAGAGGATTTTCCATTCTTCAAACCTTCAAAAAGAATAATCTTAAGGGAACAGTAGCTAGGATGAGTACCTGGGTCCGTAACTTAAATTCTGCAGCAAGATCTTCTAATGGAACACATTTATGTTTCTGCAACAATATGAAAGACAATGAAGTATCAGGAAATGACCTTTAAGTTTGAGTGCTGATCATAATCATTGACATGACTGGCAGACAAGAACATAAACTTGCATATGACAATAATTTACTCCTACAACAGATTCAATTATTCATGAAAAGAGCGCTTTTTATGAGAATTGAAAAAAGAAATGGAAATTGAAAGATCAAAGAAAAACTTGCTTTAGGGGTTTCTAACACTAACCAATGGAGTGTTTATTGCAAACTAAATAGTAGAAACCCCAGCAGTTGAAAGCAGACAAGTGAAGAATACCTTTATGAATTCCACAAAGTCAGAAAGCAAATCCTGGCTCCTGTCTTGCCCTTCAATCTCCGTTGTCCCTTCAGCATCAACAGAAAATTCCCCTTTCCACTTCTCAAACTCCATTGCAGCAGCCTCCTCTTCCCGGGCCTGCCGGGCTTTCACTTCTTCTTCCTGTATAAAACATTCCCAGATTACCTTGGTACCAAACACCATAAAAAGTAGAAGAAACAGTCATAGCTGCTCTTTTTCTTGCAGAAGGGGCCAATCAACCCACCAGCATACGTTCTTGCACCTCTCGCTCCTCATCCTTTTTTCTCCGCATTTCTGAATAACGGTCTTGTTTTGTCTGCCTTGACTCACGTGCAGCATCTTCAGCCTTCATCACAATGATCCAGAACTCAGTATACTGAACAATTAATTTTTTTTGAGATAAAAAATTTGAAGGCAAAAGTCACGCCCAGGGGGATGTATACTGAACAATTAATATACCAATGTAAACACAAAGAGTGTGAACAAGATGATGCAACTAAGACCAAATAAGCAGCCAAGGTTGCTGCAAGCTTCTCTGAAGTTCAGAGGAAGTTCATATTCTCAAGTGACCAAAATATTGCTCAAGTTTCCCAGCAGAAATCTAATGTTAATATTTGAAACTTGATAAAACTTATAGGCTTCATAAACAATCACAATTGAGCATTCTTTATACTATTTAGCCTGAACAGGACAAAGAGTCATTTGCTGATAACCAGATATGAAAAGAAAAACTAGTAAACCTGTCTTTGTGCTTCCCTCTCTTGTCGCTTCTTTTCTTTCTTCTTTGATGCTTTAGCCTCATAATATCCACCCCCCACACCTTCATCATCACTTTCATCCAACGTTTCTGCATTTGCATTTGTATGAATAATTACTCCAAAAGTAGTACATAGAATACCAAATTTAACGCAACAAAGGATGCTCCAGAACACAATAAGAAATGTTATGGGCAAACAGGTACGAAGCTTACACAGCACGAGATTTGGTGCATCCATAAAGAACCTTGTAAATTTACATCAACATTTATACAAGAATTGCTAACTATGGCCCATATTAATCAGTCAAAGAAGTCATTAAATAACTTCAGGTAACCATCACATTATGTACCGAAGAATAATAATCATCAAATTTATATTGATTGAAACCAGAATTTTACAATCATCTAATATGTAATCCATCTCCTCTTACAATCATCTAATTACTAGCCAAGTGATCAAGGTACCTACATAAACAAGGACCAGCTTTACTACCAAGAAAAGGAACTAGCATTCAGAAGGAATAAAAATTAAAATCTAACAAGTAACAAGTAACAAGTAAAAAAGTCCAAATATTACGCTACCCACCTTCAACATTTGCTGATGATGAGCTAGCCCCAGAAGCCGCTGGTCTCCGCCGCATTCGACGAGCACCAGTAGCGCGTACCACAGTTTCTCTCCTTGGGACCTGCAACTCAATCACGATTGTTTAAGAAAAGTAAATAAATCCAGAGGGTTAACCTTCCAAATCATTATGATTGTGAACCAAATAGATCTCCTCGCCAAACAACTCTGCTAATAACCAAACGAATTGAATCAAAATACCTTCAGGTTTTGACATCTAAACTCTACTCATCAACAGAAGAAGATAAACAATTTACTCTCTACTTACCACAAAACAAAGAGAAAAGAGCAAAGGAAAACCTAATCCCCGTTCAAGCTCAAGACTCGACTCCAAATGAAATACTTAAAATAACATTATCAACAAAGCCGTTATTTCTTAAAGTGAACTTCAACGGGGAAAAACAACAAATACCTCACGTGGTTCTTCTTCTCTCTCAGATGATCGAGAATCTTGACGGCGTTTCCATATATATAACGGGATTAATGCGGCAACTATAAACATCGAGAGAATTAGAGCGAATATTTCCTCCATCTGTTCGTCAATAATCAAAATGCAATGAGAAAAATAAAAATTAAAGAAAAAAAGAAGAAGCTAGAACTGAATGAGGAATAGGAAGTTAATAAGGGAGCAAGAGAACTGTAAACTTCACATAAACCAAGATCAACACAAAATAGCAGAATTCGACTTTTCATTTGATTCTGTAATTTCTCTAGGGAAGCAAAATGAAAGTTAAGAATTCGTGATTAGGCTTCAACATACCTCGACAAGCTGAAGTTGAGGCGATTTCTAGGAGAATTACAGTCGGATATTAACGCCAAAGGTTTACCGGCGCGGAGAGAGAGAGTTTTATGGGGCTTGTGGGCAGTAAAACGACGTCGTGGATCTGAGCTGCCCGCGCATTATTTCAAGGTTTACCTGGCCCGTCTGATATTTTATTTTTAAATTATAAAAGTATATATTTATTTCTCACCCATCATAACTAAAAATATTTCTATCATAAAAATTTATTTTTAGTTAAAAACATGATAAAATTTAATTTTATCACTATAATTCTATTAACACATTAATGAAATAAATTTTTAATTTTATCAAAGAGTACATATCAATTATTATCAACTTATAATTATTGTGCATAAAAAGTTATCAAATTAATTAAAATCAATTAAAAAGTGATATGATAAAATTAATGATATATTAAATTTTAATCCATCAAATTAAAGTATTGACTTTATTTTTATATTTTAAAGACCAAATATATATCATAATTTTATAATGGGTTAAATTAGAAATATAAAAAATTTACAGGCATAATTTGTCTATAAATAAACAGTTATGATCTATAAATTACACACATAATTTTTATGTTCCGTCACAAGAAATAGAAAAAAATGTGCGAATTCAAAATTAAAAAATTTACTACAGAATGTGTATATTTTTTTTTCTATTATATATTAAGATATGCTTCCGTTAAAGATTTAATCTCTTTGATTTAATATAAATTTAGTAATTTAGATTTCGAATCAAAATTTGAAATCTCTAGGTGTTCATCCAAGAGGGAAAAGAATAAGTTAGATAGGAATGTTTATATTTAAAGATGTAAAAAGTGCGGACAACAATTAACATAGTAAAGAGAGTTTTAAATCTAAAAATTACTCTTTTCTGACATATCTAATTATTGATAACTAAAAGTCATGAGAAAATTACGTGTGGCCGAGTCAGATAATAATTGTTGAGGACAATACATCGCCATGACTTGTGAACTTATGCGTAAAATTTGCCTTGAATTACTCTAAATAGCATCATTTCAATTTCATGAATAATTTTTTTTTTTAATTTTTTAAATTTAAAATAATATATATTTATTTTTATATTAGATATATTTTATAAAAAATTAAAATTAAAAGTTCACAAATATCTCCCACAAAGTTAATTCCCATATGCAAGACCATCAACAAAATACAATACATCATGTCATCAACACCAAGACCTTACAGACTATGATATAATATATATATATATATATATATATATAGTCTCTCTTCTTCCCTTCATAAAAGGTCCAATTGGGTCTGGATTGAATTAATTTTTGATTAAATCCGGTTCAGATTCGCTTCGCATTCAAACCCCCAAGCAGCTAATAAATATATGTCGAAGCACCAAGAAGGGCATTGTTTCATGTCTGCACTATCCATCACAAGAAATATAAAAAGACAATAACATTCTTAAAACTTTTAACAAAGATTCAGTCCACTCCACATGAAGAAAACTTCAACATGGAAAAGAAACAAAAGAAGTCTGTTCACAGAACCTACCACACTGCTCGATCACACCAAACCAATATTATTATTCTTATCTTTCTCAATTACATTCGACGATTTTCATCTCTTCCTACTTCTTATCTTCAAGCCTCAGCAGTCTCAGCTGATTCA
Organism: Carica papaya; assembly: GCF_054855325.1. NCBI lineage: Eukaryota > Viridiplantae > Streptophyta > Magnoliopsida > Brassicales > Caricaceae > Carica > Carica papaya. The sequence goes on along the minus strand of NC_142312.1, from coordinate 26,865,618 downwards.
CCAGCAGCCAAGACAAGCTCGGGATGAAGACCGCCTGCGTATGTTCCATCCACTGCATTCGGTAATCCAAGTGATTTCAATGCAAGATGTGCTGCCTTCTGTCCTGATATCATCATGGCTCCAAATGTTGGTCCCTGCATTTCCAGCAACTAGCATTCGTCAAAGGCCAAATTACTATTCTATTTATATCTTAAAGAATATTTTGGGTATATTCTAAAGAATTTATGTATATAAGGGTCTACAATTTTATTGGTGATATATTTTCATTTTGATCATAGTGGAGTTTCTTCTGAGTCTTTCCCATAGATATTGACATATTTGTTAAACCAAGTTAAATTCTGTTATCTTTTCTTATTTTACTCTTTAACTTTGTGTGATTGTGTGCATTTGGAAATTTATTTTCTCAATAACTACAATGCTTGAAATGTGCTAATTCTAATGCTGTAACACAGAAATTGCTAATGCAAACACGATAATTGGATATAATAGAAGAAATTTACCATTCTTGGAGCACCATCAATCTCAGCAACCTCCATGCCAGTGACAATCATTCCAGGAACAATCTCCCTTGTCAATCTCACAATAGCATCCTCAGCTACGTTCATATCCAAAGCTTTCATTCCCGGCACGTTATCGATCATCCCAATGCTTTTCAACCTCTTGACACCAGTGGCACCAAATGGTCCATCATGCCCACAAGAGCTCACCACAACCTTGGCTTCCATTACATTAGGGTCCATACATGACTGTGTGTCATGGTTCATAGAGACCAGAGCCCAGTTGGTCACCACACCGCCTACTCTGCCTCCCTTGACTATCAAGTCCTCTGCAGCCACAGCATTGAAGAGCTTCACGTTGGGACGAGCCAGAATCTTGCTCATGATGGTGGAGGTGAAGAGTGCGGCGTGCTTGATCACCACATAGTTGTCCTGCTCATCGTACTCTACGCCAAGCTCATCAAGGAAGTGATGAGCTGGTTTTCTCACTACCTAGTATCAAAAAACACACCAGTTTATGTAAGTCATTACTGATAAATCACAGGAGCAAATCATGTACGATTACCTAAATCAGATAATTTCATTGTTTGTTCAAAATCAATATAATGGGTCAGATAAATCAAAGTGAGGAAAGTTTACAATGAGAGGTTTTGATGGATTCAGCCATTTGGGTATGCATCACTGATCAATTTCTCACTTTCAAAATTTAATTCAACATCAAGTGACTTGATAAAGTTTGGATTTTTACACGCGCACACAAAAAAGAGTTGGCCTCCACAGACTCAACGCAGGAAATGATTCATGCAGATCTCAGCCATGGAGGGGTAATTAAAAGAACACTGTCTTTACTCAACTAGTAATACTCAAGAAATTTCACACAAGCGCACACATATATATAAGATAAATCATTATCCAAAATCCACACACAGAGACAAAAAAGAACCCAACTGCTGAAGCAGTTGGAGAATTGAGCAGAGCATTACCATGGCAGAGAAGAGTTGGCCACCGAGCCAGGCACCACCGCCGGGACTAACAGACTGCTCGATAATGGCGACTTGAACCGACGGGTTCTTGCTAAGTTCGTAGGCGCACGAGAGACCAGCAGAACCGGCACCGACTATGACGACATCGGTATCTGCATGGCTGATCATGTCCATCATGTACCGGCGGGTCATCTCCCTAGACACGATCGACTCCCTGATGGGCTCGAATTTAAAGGTGCAGAGATCGTACGGCGGAGAAGACGAAGCGGAGACGGAGAGACCGGCGGCCGGAGTCGCTTTAGGTTTCAAGTTAAGAGAAAGAGTGGTATTAATGGGTGTGCCATGAAAACAGGAGTTGAAAAGAGAATGCTTTTGAGGCTTGGAGGTGGAGAGAGAAAGTGAAGACGCCATGGTTGCCATGTTAGAAGACGAAACGACAGTGGTTTTACGGTCTGGTTGGGGGTGGCTTGGTTGAGAAGACAGCGGAGAGAGTGAGGAGCATTTATTGAGGAGCAAGAAACAGTGAGTGGGCGCAGAAAGATATTTTAAAAAAATAAAAAGGAAAATTAAATATCACGGTAGGTGAGGTGGGAGAAGGACACGTGGCAAAAAGATAGGATACGAAGGGTCTAGAATTTCCTGATTTTTTAATTTAAAATTAAAATTATTATTTTTTTATAAAAAAAAAAAAAGAAAAAAATGTTGCCGGTAAGGTAATCTTGTTTTGGTGCAAGTGGCATGCATGAAGTGCAGCGTGTACTTTTGTTTTCTTTTGGTGATATTTTTATTTTCTTTTTTGATTTTCATGAAAAGTAAATCTAACTTTTTGTTACGGAAATATACATATTTATATAGTTTATATTTTTACTAAACATATCAACTCAAAAAAATTTACAACCAAAAGGCCAAAAAAAAAAAAAAAAATTATTAATTAAATTCATTACCTACATGAGATATTATATAAATGTGTATATGTATTCTAATGTTTTAATTTTTTTGTGAAATTAATTTACGTGAAAAAATTTATAAAATAAAATAGTAGGTTGAGATACAATTAAATAAATTAAAATAATATTATATAAAAAAAATATAAGATAAAATTAAATATAACATGTTTATTTTATGTAATACGGTTATTTATACTTTAAATTTTATTTAAAATATAAAAATTATTGATAGAAACTATTAATTTCTTTATGTTTATTTACTTGTGTTATCGTTGATTAATTTTCAAAAATTTTATGTAAAAAAGTTGGTTGGAAAATTCTGGACCACAAATATTGATATGATGATTTATAATTTTGCAAATCTCAGTGACGTTAATGGTTTCCTTTTTTACTTTCCATCATGTAAAGCATCTTTTTTTTTTCTTTTTTTTAGGAAACTATAAATATCTAAAAGCATTTTGTAGATCATTGGAGTAACCAAAAAAATATCTTGGAAGTACTTTAGGGACCATTTGTTAATTTATGAAAAGTGTGGGTCCTTCGAGATAAAGGCAATGGCAGAGAAGGATGGAAGAGGAAAGTAATCTTGTCTTCTTTTCTTTTTCGATACAGCAAAAATAAAATCAAAGAATCTTGTTTGTTTTTTTGATTTGGGAAAAAATGACATTAAATTGTACAATTTTATATTATATTAATAATTCTATAAAATATAACAAATCCAATTTTATGTCAAATATTCTTAACATAAATTTTTATTTAATTATAATTAAATAAATAAGTAAACGTTAGAGTGGATAATTTTATATTATATTGATAATACTACAAAATATCAAATGTTTGTAACATAAAACTTTACTGTAATAAGTAAATGTTGTATTAAGAAACATAAATTCTTGTTTGATTAGATTAAAATTTATGACCAGTTATTTTTAAGATATTGGTTTATCTATGACAAGTAAGAGGTGGACGGCCAAAGGAAGATAGGTGGCGGCCAAGCCCAAAACTAAGAAGAGATGGACGACCAAGAAAAAATCAAACTGCGGCAAAGCTCACCCCAATGGAGAGGACAATGACCAAGGAAGACCTAAAGGAGATTTTGTACAACTTGGATGGATTTGGGTCACTTGAAAAAAGTATCACAATGTCAAGTGAACTCATTACACAATGGAGAGCAAAAAGGCTACATACAATAAGACTTTTTAATTTTTTATTCAAGAATTAATCAATAAGTAGGATGAATTTAGATCAAGTGAAGAAATCCAAAAGAAGAAGAAAACAAGCCCACTAACCCAAATGCAACTCAATCCAAGTGTAATAGGAAAATGAGCAAGAAAAGGGAAAATAATTTTCCCACAAAAGAGGAATTCGCCAAGCCATGATTATTGCTAACTTGTCTAAGTAGTCAGTCATCTTGATAGCCAAGAAGTGAGAAAACTTGGTAAGTTAATCAACAATTACCCACATAACATCATGTCGAGCGTGCCTTTGATAGCCTTATCACAAAATCTATGATGATTGTTCCCATTTTCACTCCGGGATCGGCAATGGCTGAAGCAGTTCACCTGAACGTTGATGCTCTGCCTTAACCTGTTGACATACAAGGCACTTGGAGATGAAATTAGTAATTTCTCTTTTCATCCCACTCTACCAAAAACAGGGTTGCATATTTTGGTAAACCTTAGTACTTTAGGGATGCATGATGAACTTTCAGCTATGGGTCTCTGTTATGATGTCCCTTTTTAGTTCATTGTCATTTGGGACACACAACCTATCTTGGAACCTGAGCAACCTATCGGCAAAGACTCAGAACTCTGGATTTACTCAATGTTCTGTATCCTTCCTAAAAGCTGCTAGACTGGAATCCGTCAATTAGGCTTCCTTTATTTTCTAAATCAGTTCGCGTTAGACTGTTAGATGAGCTAGACATGTAATCCTCTTCAAGTCCTGAAGTTGTATTTGTTGCGCAATCCCTATTACCCTGCATTCAGAAATCATTAAGCGAGCCACTATACTTGCACTTTTTCTTTTGAGCGCGTCGGCTACCATATTAACCTTTTCCGGGTGATATAAAATCTTATAATCATAGTCATCAAAGAGCTCTATCCAACACATTTGACGCATGTTGAGATCCTTTTGAGTGAATATATGTTTCAAGCTCTTATGATCTGTATAAATCTCAAAAAGTCTCATCATACAAGCAGTGATGCCAGGTTTCAGGGCGTGGATAATAGCGGTAAATTTCAAGTGTGGGTGGGGTAATTCTTCTCATGACTCTTCAACTACCTGGACCTATAGGTTATAACCTTCCCATACTACATCTGAACACAATTTATACCCAAGTAGGAAGCATCACTACACATTGTGTATCCACCTGTCCCATTCGATAGAGCCAACACGGGTGCAGTAGCCAACAACTTCTTGAGTTCTGTAAAACTCCTTTCGCAATCCTCGTTTTACTCAAACTTGATGTTCTTCTTTGTAAGCTAGGTCAATGGAGCGGCTAGGCTAGAAAACCCTTCTACGAACCTGTGGTAATATCCTATCATTCCTAGGAAGCTATGTATCTCTTTAAGTGAAGTCAATTTTTCCCAATCGAGTACTGCCTCAACCTTCTCGGGATTCACTAACACCCCATCCTTTGATATTATGTGCCATAGCAAGGTAGTCTACTCAATTCAGAACCCACACTTGCTCAATTTTACATACGACTTCTTTTTCCTTAGAACTTGCAAAACTTTAGTCTGACGATGAACATGTTCATCTCTACTCTTTGAATATACCAGGATATCATCAATGAATATAATGACGAACTGATCCAGGAATTACCTAAAAATCCTATTATTCAAGTCCATAAAAATGGCTGACGCATTGATTAACCCAAATGACATGACCACGAACTCATAATGTCCATACCTGATTCTGAAGGCTATCTCAGGAATGTCCTTTGCCCTGCTCTTTACTTGATGGTAACCCGAACGCAAGTCTATTTTGGAAAAAACCTAAGCACCCTGTAACTGATCAAAAAGATCATCAATCTAGGTGAGGGAGAACTTATTCTTCATTGTGACCATGTTCAATCCCCTATAGTTAATACACAACCTAAGAGACCTATCCCCCTTCCTTGTAAATGTGACTCCAGCACCTCAAGAAGATATATTGTGTTGGATGAATCCACTATCCTATAATTATTCGATTTATTTCCTCATGTCTTCCATCTCTACCTGACTCATGCGGTAAAGGGCAACTAAGATTGGCTGGGTGCTAGGTTGAAGATTTATGGTAAATTTGACTTTTCCATTTATTGGCAGTCTGGGTAGTTCATCAGAAAATACATTCAAAAATTCTCAGACCACAGGAATCTCTTGCATGCAGAGTTCTTTCTTAGCCTTGCCTTGTATCACGTCCAAGTTGACTTTAGCATCCTGTTGGGTGAGAGTGTAAGCTCTACCCTGGATGGGAGGTCTGACATGATTTTAATTTTGCAGACACTCTCTTGCGTAGTATTGGACACTCCCACATATGCGGCAAGTATTGTTGAGGCGATAACAGAATCAGTCCCCATGATCCTTATCGCAATGCTGACAAGTCCTAATGTGTCATATTGAAGAGGAATTAGATTATGTTGAGGAGGGGACAAGTGACCCTGTGGTGGCATCTGGTTTTACAGTGGGGTATCGAATTGTACTGTGGTGATGCTAGATGATACGGTGGAGGAGCAAGGTTGCATCAAGGTGGCACTAGATCCTCTCGTTATAAGGGTGGCTCATACTGTGGAAGTGGTAAAGGGTTAGACAGCTCCCTCCTCTCTTCCCTAGTCTGATAGACAGAGATGAGTCTCTATAACATCTCGAAGAGCCGATTGACATCCACTCGAAGTGACCCATCTCGGGCTGCCCTATTTAGTGGGGGCTATCCTCTCCTCATGTCTTCGTATTTATTGTTCATAACGAAGGGTTAAGAGTTGAGTTATATTTGAATGATTCAAATCTTTGTGTAAGGAATGGTTCTGAGGAATGCGGCTCTGATACCAACTGTAAAGACTCGAACCTTATGGAAAGGAATATATATTAAAATAGCGAAAGTAAATAATAATATTAGAGTTTATATTCCTTACACAGTAATTATAGATGTGCAATAGGGATACGAGAATGTTCCTTTTACAGCGGTTCGTAAAAAGAAACGAATAAATAATTAAAATAAATAAATAAATGTCCTATGTGGTTAATTTCCACTAGCACCTGATGGGGTCTGGAAGGTAATCTACTCACAACCCTCATGCTGATCAGGATTTGGATTTTAGTCTTCTTGATATGAAATGGTTAATAAAAGGGTGAACTACACTAACCTAATAAGAATATCACGCTAATCACTAATACAGAAATCGAATGTTGGTAAAAATCATAAAACAACTAATTGAACCCTTAATTAAAGTAAATTCAGTTAATATCAAACCGTTTATTCTATATTTACCGTTACAAGTTTTTCAAAATCAACCTATAAAGACAAATACTCATATAACATTATGATTTTATATAAAAGTGAGCAAGAACGACAATTCTCTTTTTTACCTGCTTACTGGAACCTCTGGGGGTTCATATGGATATTCCTTTACTCGTGAACCCAATATATAGATTTGTCAATTAACCCGTCTATCCCCATATCTCGTCCCGTAATGGGCGCCAAATATACCATCGCCTCGATACCCCGTCCGGTGTGACGGCAAACCATATCTCCCAAATCCTTCTGGTATGAGACTTTTCAGTCCTGTTCGACTGAGGTAATGTCCACAGTAGGATTCTCTATGTACTGAGTTCGTCCACCTTTTCCCAGGATACCCAGTAAGTCTTTCTTACATAGATTCAAAGCATAAACTGATTCCCAGTTACATACCAATAATTATTTTTACAAATCAATAGTAAATCATGCATATAGGCGATACGTACATCACGAGACATAATTGAAATATTTATTGCAAAATGAACCAACAAATGAAGAATATGTAGTGAGGTAAACTAAATAACTGAGAGAGCAATTAGGTTTATCAATTTAATTCACACAATGTAATGATAAGCATTTTAAGCAGTACGTGAAAAATAAACAGTAAACCAAAACAAATATAAACTGACCGGTTCCGACTCCATTAGCCACATGTTATTATTCTTATGATTTTTTAATTTTTATAAAATAAAGTATTATCGATTATTAATCTTCAATTTACGTAACAGAGAATAAGGTGAGAGATTCTTACTCCATATCAGTGTTCGAAATACTGTACTGTCTACTGCGTCTCTTGGCAGTCCTCAGGTTTCTTGAATTTTTCCTGTAAAAATTCAAACGTCCGTCAGGCATAAAAAAATACCCAGAAAAGCTAAAATAGGCGTTTTAAAAACTCTTTTGGCAAATTTTAGGGTTTCGATATGGCGTCGCTGCTGCCCACAACAGTTCGCCTTGACCTGACCAATTTTGATTGATTTTGGCTGGTTTTACGCGTAAACCTGTGAAAAAGCAAGTTAGGAAGCCTCGGTTGGCTGGAAAAGGTAAAAAAACTGAAACTTATCGGTAGGGGGTCCTTGGGTGCGGCGGTTCTGCCAATTCTCCTTCGCGACTAGGGTTCTTCTTTGGCTAACTTGCACCAAAAAAAGGATGATGGACACAGTGGTCAAAAAATAAAATGAAACAGAAAACGAGAGCAGGATCATTGGAGAGGGTTTTGGGTTTTGGCCGCGTCAGCTCAGCCGAGCTTGACCCGCGATTTCTAGCTCACCTGTTGACCATTTGGCTCCGATTTGGGCATATGGAGACTCCTGATCGAATTTTGATCAGAAATGAGAAAATTTTTCCTTTTTCGGCAGTCGACGATGGCTTCAATGTGGCGGTGGTGGCGTCCCTTTGGCGGCTGGTCTTCCCTCTGGCCGCCTCCTTCTTCTTCTTCTCCAGATGGGCGTCGGCTAGGGTTTGGGGCCGACTGAAGAAAAGTTTAAATACCACTATTTCCTTTTATCCTGGTCGTCCATCCGCGTCGACGTGAAGTAAAGAGAGTCGTCCGATCGTTGCCTGTTTAGACTGATTGCACAGACGAATCTGGGTTGTCCATCGCGATTAATCTCACCCATCTGATTGCATATAAAGAGAAAATGCATCTAGCCCGTTCATGCGCGCGGGATGTGATATGGACAGTTGGATTGCCCGGCACGCAGATCACCTGCGTGGCCTCCTGCATGGTGCCAATGTCAGTGTGTTTGCCACGCAGCGTGCTCTAGTTCTCTATGGTTGCTGACTGGGTTGTTCCACGTGGACAAACTTTTACTTTTTTTAATATTACCCTCATGTTTCAATTTTCTTTCAAAAACACCCTATTCATTCATAATTTAACCATTTTTTCTATAATTATTTTCAATTTCGTTCACAATTCATTTTTTCTTAATAATTTAAATAAAATTAAATTAAATTAATATTTTTGATTATTTATATATTTTTTATAAATAGAAAATCATCTCAAGCTAAATTTCCAGACCCTAATATTACAATTACATACAATAAGTTATGAATAAATTAATAATTTGATTGAGTATTTAACAATATCATCTTATCAATATAAACAAAACAACTATCATTATCAAAAATTAATACACAGTTTTTCCAAATATACTATGACTTTAGCATTACCATTTTATGCTATTACCATACATTAATGTACATTAATGTACATTAATTATCCACTATAAAATTAATCCAAACAGCGCATTAATGGTCTCTGCAACTACATCTTTTAAATTTTATTTGTTTTATCGGTTTTAATTTTTTTAAAAACTTTTTTGGTCCCGTTTAATTTTACTTTTTGTTTTTTTTTTTTTTTTAATTTTTAAGACTTGAAAGTATAATTTCTTTATTTTTTAATAATTTTAAGCAACTTATTGAGTCTATATAAAGTTCGAACTTAATACATTGTACTATTTATTGATATAGGGTCCATCACTTGCCACGACATTCTCGACATTTCAAAACTACACTGATTTCTGACCATGATGAGATTATTAGAGATCAATGAAATAAAGGAGTAAGTTGGAAATATCACATTTGCATGTTGCAATTCCAAATTGGTAGAGTATTTCTCACAGCAACAAATATGAGGTTTTTGTGCATAAATTTTGTGATAGATGCAACTTAAACCCAATCCCGATTCAGAAGGACTACCGAGGTGATTATCCCTCCATCATATACAACAGTACTCTTATACGGAGTCGCAAACCCACTATCGATGTCTCGATGGTCCCTCGTATGTCCTAGCATCGATAGTACAAGCTTCACTTTCCTATCCCTATGACGGGTGCCGTCATCAATTGTCAACACTCCCTCCTATTCTGTTCCTATAACGTTTTATGCAGGCTCACTCATTCACATCAACAAGTGAAAAATGATATGAAGTGGACAGAAGATAATACATTTTTTTTTTCATTCCTTGCAAAATTACATATTATTCTATTAAAAAAATTGCACGATACATCTAGTAACAATGCAACATTATAGTCCTGTCTAACTGACTAAAAGTGCTGATACTTCAGTCATCTTTAGAACTACAAAAATTAGTTTGAACCAGGAAAAAATAAACTCCAAAATGAAATATGGAGTTATTTGAACATTTTCAATAACGAGGTTAATCAAGTAGTGATCCAATGTATGTACATTTCTTATGGGCGGGGTGGGTGTGTGTATATATATATTATATACATATCTATCTATTGGCTGGAAATTCTGGCCAGCCATAGCAGACCATTCTTGAGTGTTTACCTCTTTTTTATTTCCTAAAAACACAATCGACCTCCATACTACCAAATAGAGTTTCTAAAAAAAATTCTTAAACTTACACGCGTCTCCAGCACCACTTCACTTGTAGATAACCTAAAGAAACAATCAAACGCTAATATGAGAGTTACATACACCCATTATCAGTTTTTTTGGTCTTCTATATCTTCTCAAATTCTTAATGCTAACCAGAGATTATCTTCAACTAATTGTTAACCAAAATTCTAATGCTAACTTCAACTAATTATTAACTAGTTAGAATATGCAACAGAAGACCAATCGATCGAAAGAGACAAAGGGACATAAGTCTTTCATAAATCTACCATTATGAATCCAGTAACTATAATTATTCGGGACAGAAAAGCATACTCGCATACATCCCATAACACTCCCACATTAAAGAAACTGGCAAACTACACAAATAGCAGAAACACTACACATATATCATAAGAAACCAAAAACATCAGGACCCGACAACTATTTAGTTGCATACATGATCATCAATCCAATTTAGACAACAGAACAGCACAGATAGTTATATTGTAATTCAGGTGGTATGTTCCGCACTAATGAAGAACAAGCATGCACCCTGCAGAATCTTAGAGCTGCTGTGGCTCAGAAACCATGGATTTTGATGTTTTCCTTCTTCACAATACCAGCCTGTTCAACAAGAACCCCAAAAAAATCCATAAAGCAGCCAACTCGATTTAACACACACCATGATAATGGAACTGGATAAGAAGATAATGCAGCCTTCTCAGCAAACAAATGACAATTACCTGAACAAGGAAGGTGGAAACGTTCTTCCGTTGATCTCCTTGAAGCTGAATGACCTGTATCAGCAAGAATCTATCAGAACCAATATAGAAACAGATGATCGGAGGAATTTATTAGGGAATAAACAAACCTGTCCTAATTCGGGGTCCTGAACCACGGTGCCATTGCAGCAGAATTCCTTCTTGAGGTCCTTAAGGATCTTGTTGTAGCTGAATTCTTTCTTCAGCCCCTGAACAGTTGTCAGGCTTTTTCTACCATTTCGCTGCTGAATACGGATGTGAACATACTCCTTTGCCCCAGCACCCGAGTCCTCAGCATTTGCATCAGCAAAAGGATCTAGCACAATTGAAGAAGAAACAGCACATCAGTTAACTCCCCCAAAAGCAGATAACTACTAACACTGTTGCAATCGGCTACACGCAGATATTGGGAAGCACAAAAAAAAAAAAATGCATGATAGCTGAAATACTATGACTTCTGAGAATGCACAGAACTCAAAATGAACATCTGCAATTCCCATATGTGAAATAAGTTGAAAATCATCTGAAGTGAGATGCAAGCAATACACTTAAAATACACTGATCCATCTCGATTAACGTGTATAAATTTGTGATATTAGAATTAATACTCCAATTGCTGGTAATATCTTACCAAAGGTAGTAGGAATCTGAGTGTCGAGATCAGACATGAACCTTAACTTTACTGGGGGGACTAAGTACCAGAATGCTCAGACCTACAGAGAATAGAGATCTTATTAGGAATATGCAATGGTGGTGATGAGAACACTGACAACTTCGAATTCAGAAATGCCATTCAGCTACAACAGAAGGTACAGTACTCTTTCGAAAAAAAAATGACAGTTCTTTTCCAAATATGCCATCACTAAGCAAAGAGAAATAACTAACAAGATAAGGACGACATGCTCAATAATTACAAGTTTAAACAAAGTAGATCCCACAATAAACCCTTCATTTCAAGCACCAAACTAACAAGCACTGAAAGTAAAAGTCAGGAGATGATTTCATCCCTGTATTACAGACATTCAATTAGCAAAAGAAAGATTGCTAAAAGATCCAGAAAGATAATTGGAACATAGCAGCAAAATCAATTTCCATGGTCAAAAAATGTGTTAGAAGAATTGAAAAATCAAGAAAACATAAAAATTGAAAAACAAAAGCCCAATCAAGAATCAAATGATTTCAATAAAAGGGCCTATTCCCAGATCATCAATTATATGTGTAAACATTGACCTAACATCACTATATCCCAAAACAAATCCTGATTTTGAAAACTGTGGAGAATTTTTTGCTTATATGCATATGTGTTTGTGCGTAAAAATTCTCAAACAAGCTGATCAGACTAATAAGAATCTACATTAAAAAAAGGTTATGGTCATCCAGTTTCCAGGCAGAATTATAAGGAACTAAGAAACGAAAGACTTCGAAAAAATATTTCTCTACAATCATATTCCAGGTTCCAGCCTAGTAATCCAACAAATCACTTGATTTGATTTCTATACACTACAAGCGCCAAAATTAACACGAATCAAGAAACAAAAGAGCAAACCCCAAAAGAGAGAAGCGATAAAAACAATTTAAGTCGTTGAAATAGGTACAAGAAGTCAATAATATGTCCTATATTCAAAAGGAGAATAACGAACATCCAAAAACAACAAATAAACAGAACAACCGAAAGACGTAATTCACAATCGCACCGAGTGATTAAGCCGGTAGACGTTAGATAATCGAAACGGGTTAACTATTTTTATCAGTTTTTACAGAAAAACAATAATCAGAGAGAAAAAAAATATAAACGGAAAAAATAACCATGGGAATGAAAGAAAGTATACCTGATCCGAAGATTAGGGTTTGGACGGGAGAATCTGATGAGAGAATACGGAAACCCTAAAATCGGCAAAGTCTAAGCTCTCTGTTTGGGTAGCGAGAAAACACAGAGGAAAAAACCAGAAATGAAAGATATATATATATACATAGGAGAGAGAAAAAAGAAAAAGCAACACTACCACATCTTCCTGTTTCTCCTCTTTTGTTTTTACTTTTTGAGTAGGTCGGTTGCACGCGCTTACCTGTCTAAGGTAGAGCCTGTTAGGCAATCCTCTTTAATTTCCTACCCGCTAGATATTAAGGATGACAAACAAATCTCCAAGTGGCATTTGGAGAAAGCGAGTACGATGTTTTAACCGATTGGTGCGAGTGAAGGACGATGCTCCCAGGAAGGGTAAAATAGTCAAACCGTAATACTGCATTGATCCCATCCCGAAAAATAGCCGTTCAATTTTAGCCATGAACTTCAATTTCACAAAACAGAAAACGACGTCGTAGGAACGCCCGATATTTGTGAAAAATGGATCCTGCTATCTGCGGGCTGCACAGCCGCCTCCCAATATTATTTAAATAAAAGTTTTAACAAAATCTTTAAAAAATATTAATTATCAGAAAATTAAAATAAAAATGCTTTCAGATTATCAAAGCAGAAATTATTATAAATTTGATAAAGATAAAATAACAATGATAAATACATACTTTTGTGAAATAGTTCTATTTCATGAGTTGAATAATTTTTCGTTAAATATATTTATAAATTAATAATTTATTAATTTATTATCATAATATTTTGAAATATAATATAAGATTGATTAATTAATTATTAATAAATTTATACTTATGTGTTATTTAACTAATATTTATGTTTAAATTAAATAAGTTCGTTCATTGGATTAAGGACGTTCCTTTTTTTTTTTTATAACGGACAAAGTGGGTGTTTCTTGACTTTTTTAATTTAAGTTAGATATATGCATGTATTGAAATATATACATGTTCATGCATAGATATGAGCTTTAGTTAAGCATTATGCATATATATATTCATATGATATATATCTATATATATATATATGTTACGTATGAGTAAAACAATCACTTACAGGTCATATGTGTACAAAGATATATTTTTCCTGTACATCGGTAACGAAGATAGGAAAGCCCGACAAGGAGAAGAGATTAATCATCTCTTCTCTGCTGCATGCAGTTAAAATAGCAACAACATATATACATATATATTTATATATGTTACCTATAAGTAAAACTGTAGCACCCGGAAAGGAGGAAAAAAAAAAAAAAAAAAAAAAAAAAAAAAAAAAAGGGGGGGGCCACGTCAGCAGGCCCGGTCAGCAGTCCCGGCCAACCGGGGCCTGCCACGTGGCAAGATCGCGTCACTCCGAAAGGAGCCACGTTGGCGATCCGCGTGGGTGCGATCCGACGGCCCAGATCAATCACGCGATCGGACGGCCCAGATTCAAACGCACGGACGGCCCAGATTCAATCAAAAACGAACGGCCCAGATTAAAACGAAACGAACGGCTGTGATCAAAAGGCAAGGGGTTATAAATAGAACCCCCACACCAGACCAAAAACCCTAGCCGCCAGCCGCTCGCCGGAGAAGACGAACCAGAGGCCGACCGCCGCCACCCGCCGCCACTCGCCGCCGCACCGGGGAAATTTTCGACCGCCGATCGAGGTAAATTTCATACCCCCGACTCGTTTTTCCCCACTGATTCCTCCTATGGCCAAATCGAAGCCGAAATCCCGGCCAAACGGCCGGAATACGCGGCCGAAGCCCAGCGGCGCAGCCGCGCCCCCTCTCGGTTTTTGCCTCCGACGAGGCCCTTCCCGGCCTCCGTTCGATGCAATTTTTATATCACCGTGATCACCATTCTTTTCTCTACAGGTTGACCGAAGCCAAATCACCAAAACACGAACTTCGCCGGAGAGTCGCCGTACCCGAGAGCGCCGCCGCCGGTAAGCTCCGTTTTTCCGTGATTTTTTGGCCCCCCGAGGGCCCTAGGGTTGTTTTCTGACAAGGACCAATGCGAGTGTGGCCGAATTCGGCCAAAAACGGCCGAAAACAGTCAACCCGAGGCGACTCGCCGCCGCCAGCGGCGGCGCCGTCGCCGGAGCACGGCGGAGCCGCCGTGCCGGAGTTGCGATTTGGGCCGAAAGAGGCCCTGGGCCTAATTTGGATTTTTTTTGGAACCCGTGCAGGTACTGTTAGCGTGTTTCAGTTCCCCGGGAAAAATTCAGGGGAAAATTAGGGACAGCCTGCAGGCGCACTGTGAATCGTATTCGGATCCCGAAAACAAGTAAGGACCCCTCACCCTATTTCCTATCACGGTATTAAAGTTCAAAATGATAAAACAGTATTTCTTGAATTAACGCATGTGTGAAATTGCTTAAGGTTGCTAATGGAGCCCGAGTGTAGTGTGATTGATGATTTACTGTTATTTGGCCTGTTTACAGCTTTAAATGCAAAATGAGGTTTGATGTGTTCATTTTACAGATTTGTGTGCATGTACTGCGTTTTTATTAATTATGGGTTGAATGACTGAAAAACTGATACTGTATGTTGTCTGTTTGGTATGAATTACGATTTGCTTGTTTAAATGTGAATTGATGATGCTGATTGAGGAAAAGGAAAAATGAAAGATTGTGTAGACTGATAATTGTATTATGGGGGTCAGCCTGACTAGATATCCTGGGAGATGGTGGACGGACCGGGTCCGTAGGGAACCCTACCGGGATTGTGGTCTCACATGCCGGACGGGGTATGGAGATCTTATGGTTTTGGCGCCCATATCGGACGGGGTATGGGGACGGCCCGTTTCACCCTCATACCGGACGGGGTATTGAGGTTTATGGTTTTGGCGCCCATACCGGACGGGGTATGGGGACGGCCCGTTTCACCCTCATACCGGACGGGGTATTGAGGTTCATGGTTTTGGCGCCCATACCGGACGGGGTATGGGGACGGCCCTGGAAACTGATTATGAATGTTAAAGGTTAACGGGTAGCGGAACCCCTATGGACCCCCACGGATACTAGTAGGCTGGTAAATGAGAAAAAGATATGTTGTACAATGATTGAATTACAAGAGGCGTGATAAGTGTTATGTTTTACAGCTTAGATTATTCAATGATTATGATAATGTTATTGTTTTTCTCATATTGTTTTCATAAATTCCACCAAGGTAAGTGGATGGTAAAAGTTTTATTATTGATAAAAGGTTTTGTTGTTAATAAACGAGTTTATTGTAAATTATGCTCCATTGGTCTTTTTGTGGTTTTCTACCCACCTTTATCTCCGTGACGGTGAGATATCGTGATGTTCTTACTGGGCTAGTGTATAGCTCACTCCTTAATTAACCATTTCAGATCAGGAAGACATGGTTCCCGAGCCCGTTCCGCAGGAGGACGACGAAGGGGATGCCTAGAGACTCTGTAGTCATACGCATAGTTTATTTTCGAGTTTTCTTTCTTAGTTAGTTTAACCTTTTATATTTTAAGTACGTTTGTTTGGTTTTTCGTGTAAGGGATGTTAACTGAAATTTTGATCTCGCTTCCGCATTTGATATATTTAAATACTCATTTCATTTTAATATTTTTCGGGGCCATTACAAAAACAATCAGTTACAGGTCATACATGTATAACATATATTCTTCATATACATCATCAAGATGGCAAAGCCCGATAAGGAGAACATATTAATCATCTCTTATCTGCTGCATGCGGTTAATATAGCAACAATATATATATATATATGTTGATACAGTTCGTTGTTCACAGAGACAAAGTAAACCCCCGTTACTTCATCAACCGATTGATACGAGCAACCAGTTATCAAATACGATTTCCAACAGTTCAAAGTCCGATAAATTTAAGTAGATATCTAAAGTTATTTGTATGTACAAATTAGTAGAGAAGCAACTGTATTCTACTTTCTATTTAAGTATGTATGCCAAAGAGAATGCAAGTATGAATTATCAGTAATAAAATCAAGATTGTTTCTCACCTTAAGAGAAAATTACAAATTTTGACTAAGACCATTTAATTGGTATCAGAGCAGACATGGTGTGCGGTTCGTGAATTTCAAATGGAATTTGAACATTTGGGGAACATGGTGTGCGGTTGGACCCAGAAGGCTTTATAGTGGGAGCAGTCATGGGCGGGCTTAAGCTCGAAATTTCGGATGAAATTCGTTTATTCCAGTTCAAAACTTTGAAAGAAGTCATTAGTCTGCCCGGATAAGAGAAGAATAATTAGACCGGCTTCGGCAGTCCACTCGAATCAATCGGCTCGGTTCAAGCTCCCAAACACAAACCATAACCTTGGCTTCTTCGTCCACGAACACTCTAGCTGCACCCAAGCGTCCCTCATGGGAGGAGATGCAGCACCGCCGAACCCAGGGACTGTGTTTTAATTGCGACATGAAATTCATCGTCGGTCGTCGGTACCGCAAGTCGTAGATAATTTTACTCGACGGAGGCAACGAAGAAAATGAAGAAATCGCGACCGAAGACCCCGAAATTTCTTTGCACACCTTGTGGGGTTGGTTGTCTACTCAGAGTTTGAAGATAGCAGCTTCCGTTGACAATCAGGGAGTCGTGGTGTTGGTGGATAGCAGGTCGACTCACAATTTCATGAATGAGCGCGTCGCAAGTTTGCTACAGTTTCCGGTGGCGCCAGCTGAACCTTTTCAAGTCAAAGTAGCAAGTGGTCGTTCGATGAATTGTCGGGGCGGTTCGAAAGAGTTCCAATGGAGATGTAAGGTATTACATTCTTCCTTACTTTTTATGCTTTGCCTCTCATCGGTTGGAAATGTTGTTGGGAATGCAATGGTTGTCGAAGATCAACACTGTCACTTGCGATTGACGGAGTTTGAAAATAGATTTTGAATGGTAATGACAGAAACGAAAACTTCAGGGGATCACTCTTGCCTTTCCCAGATCGGCGTCTTTGAAGGAAGTTAACAGAGAAATGCACCATAAGCCGTCTCTATTAGCTGTTTGTTTGACACCAAATCAACCACCCGATCACACCTCCATCCGGCTAGAATTGCAGAAGCTGATTAATGAATTTTCTATTATTTTTTGGGAACCAAAGGGTCTATCACAGCCCAGGGATATCAAACATCAAATCATTCTTCGAGAAGGGATGAAACCCATCAATGTCTGACTGTACTGATATGCTCATTTTCAGAAGGTAGAAATTGAAAGACAAGTCAATCACATGTTGGATTCCAGATTAATCAGGCCAAGTACTAGCCCTTTTTCTTCACCGGTGTTGTTGGTACGAAAGTTATATGGTTTTTGGCTGTTTTGCACAGATTACCGCGCCTTGAATTTAGTCACCGTCAAAGACAAATTTCTTATCCCTACGGTAGATAATATGCTTGATGAATCACATGGAGCTCAATTTTTCACTAAATTAGACTTAGACTGAAAGATATCATCAGGTACGGATTCATTCGGAAGATATTCACAAGACAACATTCAGAACCCACATTGGCCATTATAAGTATTTAGTGATGCCTTTTGGTTATGCAACGCGCCATCCACCTTCTAAGCTATAATGAACTCTAATCTTTCGCCCTTATCTTTGTAAGTTTATTTTGGTACTTTTTGATGGTTTTTTAATATATAGTAACAGTTAGACATTGCACTTAATTCCATGTTCTAATGACTCTGTAATGTCTAAAGAAATAAATTATAACTTAAATAAATTATAACTTAAGTGCGGAAACGAAATAAATAGTTAAAGATTATATTTTTTACACATAAACTTAAAGTCCCAAATAGTGCTACGGAAATTAACATTTTGAAGGAAATACAAAAAAATAAGGAAATAAATGGAAAATAAATAAAACTGGTATCCTACTCGTAACTCTATTGTGGATCAGCCTCTAAATCTTGATTCTTTTGATCTGAAATTGTTAAATAAGGAATGAACTACACTAACCTAACAAGAATATCACCTTACTCACCGACACAGAAATAAAAATTGTTAGAAAATTAAAATAATTAATTAAGCACTTAATTAAACAAAAACATTTCTTAATAATAAAATCATTTACTATCCACTTACCATAGCGAGATTTACAAAAGCAACTTATAGAGACAACAACATAACAGTTATCAAGATTGCATATGCAATTGGTAAGAGACACACATTATAAATCCATATTCAATAAATCAAACAACAACATTTCCTTTTATCAGCCTACTGGTATCCATGGGGGTTCATAGAGATGTCTCCGCTACATATGAACCATTTCTTTCAACATTCTCAATTAAAGGGTCGTCCCCATACCCTGTCCGGTATGAGCACCAAACTACTAAATCTCAATATCCCGTCCGGTATGAGGGTGAAATAGGTCATCTCCATACCCCGTCCGGTATGAGCGCCAAATTACAAAGTCTTGATACCCCGTCCGGTATGAGCGCCAAATTACAAAGTCTTGATACCCCGTCCGGTATGAGATAACATTCACTGTAGGGTTCCCTATTGTACCCGCTCCATTCACCATCTCCCAAAATATCCAGTAAGGGTGTCGTTTCATCCATTCACTTAATCACATAATTTTCCTGTTTTACCTTAGTCTCCATTTTCCAAATTAAGTGTAATAACATAAACAAACAAATACATGTATTCAAGGAATGCAATTATATCTCGATTTTTCAATTTAACAGTAGTAACGTAAGACAGCAATACATGTATTCAAATCATAAAATTGATAAATAAGATACTATCATGCATTTAAATTGTAAAATAAATTAACAAAAATCAACAGAGAATAATTTTCAGTTCTGGCTCCATTAGTAACCCGTAATTAATTATACATATTTTTTAAGTTTCACGAAATACCATATTATTTAAAATTAAACTTCAATTCCATAACAGAGGATATAGTGACGGATTCTTACTCAATTTGATGTCCGAATGGCTAAATTATGGTGCTACACTTATTGGTGGGCCCGAGTTCCTTGAATTTTTCTTCGGAGATTAAAACGCGCTACAAGTACCTATAAATATCCTAAAAAAATCCAAAAACAGTGTCAGGGCCCACTTTGGCCAATTCCAGAATTGAGCCGTCGTGCTCCGGTGACGGCGCCGCCCCATACGGTGGTGGTCTGCCTCGGGTTGACTGTTTTTGGCCATTTTTGGCCAAATTCGACCGATTTTGCATCAATCCCTATGAAAAAATACGTTAAGGGGCATCGATTGGCCCAAAAAACACATAAAATCAAAACTTATCGGTGGTGTGGCTCTCTGGTGTGGCGGCTCCTCCAACTCAGGTTGCGGTTAGGTGTTTTGCTATAGTCAACTTGTAAAGAAGGAAACAGTGATCACAACAGTGAAAAAGTTACGTCAAACGGGAATCGGGAAGGGTCTCATCGGAGGTGTTTTGTGAAATTTTCCCGCGGTGACACCGCCGAGATTTGCTCGTGGTTTTCAGCCAATCAGCCGGTCCTTTTACTCTGATTTAGTAATGAGGGTGTTTAAAATTGAATTTCGAGCAAAGAATTTTTTTTTTGCTTTTTTTAGCGGTCGGAAGTAGCTCCGGTATGGCGGCGGGTAGTGGCAGCTCTCCTTCTTGGCGGCTGGATCTTCTTCTCTGGCGAGGGTGGCTGGCGGCTAGGGTTAGAGTTTTGTGTGAAAGAGGTTATTTATATCCGTCCCCATTTAATATGGACCATCCATCGCGTTTGATCTGCACTGTCTGATCGCGATTAAATAGAGAGTGAACTAGACCGTTCATCGCGATCTAATCTGGATTATCTGATCTTGTTTAAATCTGACCGTCTTATTATATTTGGGGAGGGAACGCATCCAGGCCATCCGTGTGCGCGGGAACGGATCTAGGTCGTTCGATCGTAGGCAAGCGAATTATCCGTATGGCACCGCATCAGCGTCTGTTGCCAGTGGCGCGTCCTGATTTGTCGGGACTGCTGACCGGGCATCCTACGTGGTAAAACTTTTCTAAACTATATTTTGACTCCGCATTTCTGATTTTTCTTTTAAAAATACTTTTAGAACCCAAATTTTTACCATTTTTTTCAAAATTATTTTTAATTTCATCATCCATCACATTTTCTTCATTTTTACACTAAATTAAAATTAAAAAATTATATTTATAATTAATTTAATTTATAATTAAGTTAATTTGGGTATTGCAACTCTCCATCTCTTAAAAGAAATTTAGTCCTTCAAATTTATTTCTCTCACTCTCAATCAAACAGCTGAGGATATTGGGCTCTGAAGTTTGACTTTAGCTCCCATGTAGTATCTCTCGGTGTGTGATTCTGCCACATGACCTTAACGGAGAAAATTTTTCAGTTGCGGAGTAATAAGCTTTTTTGATCCACAATACCGACCGGTACTTCCTCGTAGGACAGATACTCCTAGAGTGAAAGATGCTCATTGGCCAAGACATGAGAGGGGTACGGGTTGTACTTGCATAGCATGTACACATGAAACACATTATGGATCCTAAAAAGTTCTAGAGATAGGGCCAGTCTGTAGGCGGCGGTACCAATTCTATCTAAGATCTCGAATGACCCAATAAACTAGGGGGCTTAGTTTCTCCCTCTTGCTAAACCTACTGATTCTCTTAAAAGGAGTGACCTTAAGGAACACTCGATCGCCTTTCTCAAATTCTAAATCCCTCATCCAAGCGTCTGCATAACTCTTTTACCTGCTCTAAGCCGTCTAAATGTTCTTCCTGATCTTAACTATTTTGGCTGCAGTCTCCTTTATAAGGTCTGGGTCCAACAATTTTCTATCACTCACTTCTTCCTACCAGATCGGTGATCTACATGGGCAGCCATACAATGCCTCATACGGAGCCATGTTAATACTTGCTTGGTAGCTGTTGTTATAGGTGAATTCTATCAGGGGTAAATGGTCATCCCAATGACCCCAAAGCCAAGAACATAAGCTCGAAGCGTATCCTCAAGTGTACGGATCGTCCTTTCTGACTGTCTATCAGTCTGAGGGTGGAATGCAGTACTAAGGGACAATTTTGTTCTCATAGCTTACTGAAAACTAGACCAAAATTGAGAAGTGAACTTGGGGTCCCTATCAGACACTACTGTCATTAAGACTCCATATAATTTGACTATTTTTCGGATGTACATTCTTGCCAACTTGTACAAGGAATCGGTTATCTTAATGGCCAAGACGTGGGAAGACTGTGTAAGCCGATCAATAATTATCCAGATATGCATGGCAAACTTTGAGCTATGAGTCTGTGTCATGATATTCCTTTTCAACTCATTATCACCTAGAACGCATACTCTGTCTTGAAATCTAAGTAACTCATCAGCAGAGACTCGAAATTCTGAATCAACTCCCTGTTCTGCATCTTTCTTGAGGGCTGCCAGGGTGGAACCGACGGATTGAGCTTCCTTTATTCTTTGGATTAACTCTGACTGAACAGTCAGGTGACTCAAACATGTGACTCTCTTCAGGTCCTGAAGTCGTACATGTTGTGCGGTCCCTATCTGCATGCATTCTAAAACCATCAAATGAGTTAATGTACATGTGATTTTCCTACTAAGTGTGTTGGCTACCATGTTGTCTTTACCTAGGTGATACATGATATCACAATCATAGTTTTTGAGAAGTTCTATCCACTTTCTTTGACGCATGTTGAGATCTTTTTGAGTGAATATGTATTTCAAGCTCTTATAATCGTTATAGATCTGAAAGATCTCCCCATACAAATAATGACGCCAAGTCTTTAAGACGTGAATAATTATGGCAAGTTCTAAGTCATGGGTGGGGTAGTTTTTCTCATGATTCTTCAACTGCCAGGACCCATAGGCTATGATCTTTCCATACTGCATCAAAATATAATCCAACCCTAGGTAGGAGGCATCATTGTAAACTGTATATCCACCCGATCCGCTCGACAAGGCCAACACAGGTGCAGTAGTCAGCCGCTTCTTTAGTTATGAAAAACTTCTTTCACAGTTTTCGTTCTACTCAAACTTGACATTCTTCTTTGTGAGCCGAGTTAGAGGAGTAGGTAGACTAGAAAGCCTTTCCACAAACCTGCGGTAATACCCTAGCATCCCTAGAAAGCTACGGATCTCATTAACCGATGTCAATATTTTCCATCCGAGCACTGCTTCAACTTTTTCGGGGTTCACTAACACTCCATCCTTTGATATGATGTGTCCTAGGAAGGTAGTCTGCTCAAGCCAGAACGCACACTTACTTAACTTTGCATACAACTTCTTCTCCCTAAGAACCTGCAAAATCTGAGTCAAATAGTGAGTGTGTTCTTCTTTCTTCTTTGAATAGACCAAGATATTATCGATGAACACAATAATAAACTGATACATAAATTGTCTGAAAACTCTGTTCATCAAGTTCCTAAAGATGACTGGAGCGTTGGTTAGTCCAAATGGCATGACCAGGAACTTATAATGTCCGTAACTAATTCGAAAGGCTATTTTGAGAATATTTTCTGCCCTAATTTTTACCTGATGGTAATCTGAATGCAGGTCTATCTTGGAGAAAACCTTGGCACCCTGCAACTGATCAAAGAGGTCATTGATTCTGGGGAGTGGATACTTGTTCTTGATCGTGACCTTGTTCAGAAATCTATAATCAATACATAACCTCAACGTCTCATCTTTCTTTCTTGCAATTGTGACTCCGGCACCCCAAGGGGACACACTATATCGGATGAATCCACTGTCCTGCAATTCCGTTATCTATTTTCTCAGTTCCTCTATCTCAACGCGGCTCATGTGGTAAGGAGTAACTGAAGGAGGCTGGGTGTCTTGCTGAAGGTCTATGGTAAATTCGACTTCTTTGTCCACTGGTAGTCTAAGTAGCTTATCCGGAAACATATCTGGAAAGTCTCGGACTAACAGAATCTCTTGAATACAAATTTTTTTCTTGGATTTGCCTAATTAGAGAAAACAGCTGAGTTAAAATACTTGATAATAAGAAAATTTACCATAAGGGAACAAATGTTAAATAATTTTATTAATTTGTAAATGATTCTTCATTAGGAGGGTTGAATACAAACTTCTTGCTAAATAATCTACAGTGGCGTGATACGTCGCTAGCCAGTTCATTCCTTAAATTACATCAAAGTTTCCCATGTCAATTTTTATTAGGTCCACACTAAATTTTCTATTTACTATATCTATGACACATGCCCTGTATACAACCTTCCCAGTAGTATTCTACTCCCAAGAGTAGACATAAACAAGATAGAATAAAGTTTTTCAGCTAATACATCTAATTTTGATGAAAAAACATATGAAATAAATGAATGCGATGTACCACTATCAATCAAAATATGAGTAAGATGGTTACATATAGTGTACATACCATGTACCACGTCCGGGTTGGCTTCTGTATCCTGCTGAGTGAGATTATAAGCCTTGCCCTAGATAGGAGGTCTGGCCTGGTTCTGGTTCATCGGGCACTCCCTTGCATAATGTTGGACGCTACCATATATGCGTCAGGTGTTGTTGCGGCGATAGTAGAGTCGGTCCCTATGATCCTTGTCGCAATGCTGACAGATCTTGCTGCGTTCTGCTACTAGAACTTGAGGGAGAGCCTGAGTCATCGGCCTGTGTCTCTTCTTCTGTTGAACAGGTGCAATAGGTGCTGGTCTGCGGTGTGGGGCTGAGGACCTGAGGTTCTCTGCTGCTTGAGGGAAGGTGCGAAGGCTCCTCTCCGCTAACTGTACCTTGGCTAGAATCACCGAATAAGTACTAAGCTCGAGCACAAACTGTCTGATCTTAGGACGAAGACCCCACTTGAACCTTTTAACCTTTTTGCATTCATCTATCATGCTCTCAGGAGAATATTTACCTAACTCTAAGAATTTGTGAGCATATTCTGATAAAGTTATGTTCCCCTGGACCAAATGTGCAAATTCCATCTCTTTCAGATGTCGGAGATGCTCTGGGAGGTATTCTGTATGAAAGGTCGTCAGGAACTGTTCCCAAGTGATTAGAAAGGGCAGGGTGGTCTGCTTGAGTTGCTACTAGCAGTCTGCTTCTCCCACTAACATGTAGGTAGCAAGGATAATCTTCTGTTCGGGGATCACCCCGATGGTTTTGAAGGCCTTCTCTGTCTCAGATAAACAAAACTGGGCCTCTTTAAAGGAGGATCCCCCTGCAAAAGTAGAAAGATTTAGTCTTTTATACCTTTTTATATAGTTTGGGTCCATCATGAGAGGAGCTAGGTCCCGTGAATAAGGGACTGAGCTAGGCTGAGGATGGACTGGATGACCCTGCAGTGGTACTTGATGATAAGGTGGAGGCACCAGATTATACTGTGGTAGTACTGGGTGATGCAGTAGTTGGGGCACCGAATCATATTGTGGTGGTGCCTGGTGGTACTGTGGAGGAGCGGAGTTATATTGGGGTGGTTCGAGATCATCCCGCTGCAGGGGCGGCTCAACCTGTGGCAACGAGAGAGGGTCAGGTAGCTTCCTCATTTCCTCCCGGGCCTATTGGACATCAATGAGTCTGTCTAACATCTCAAATAACCGGTCAACATCCTCTCTAAGCGAACCCTCCCGGGCTGCTCGGTTTAGTGGGAGTCTTCCTCTCATCGTCTATTTGTATCTGCATTTCACAAGGAATGGTTAAGTGATAATTTATTATTTTTTGTGTAAGGAATGGGTCCGAGGAACGCGACTCTGATACCAACTGTAATGACCCCGGAATGTCTAAGGAAATAAATTATAACTTAAGTGCGGAAGTGAAATAAATAGTTAAGGTTTACATTCCTTACACATAAACTTAAAGTCCCAAATAGTTCTACGGGAATTAACTAAAAATAAATGGAAAATAAATAAAACTGGTATCCTACTTGCAACCCTTTTGTGGATCGGGCTCTGGATCCTAGTCCTCTTGATCTAAAATTGTTAAATAAGGAATGAGTTAAACTAGCCCAATAAGAATATTACGTTATTCACTGACACAGAAATGAAGGTTAATAGAAAATCAAAACAACTAATAGAATACTTAATTAAACAAATATATTTCTTAATAATAAAACTATTTACCATCCACTTACCGCAGTGAGATTTATAAAAACAACCTATAGAGACAACAACATAGCACTTATCATGATTCCATATGCAATTGGTAACAAGCACACATTATAAATTCATATTCAATAAATCAAATAACAACCTTTTCTTTTCTCGGTCTACCAGTATCCATAGGGGTTCATAGCAATGTCCCCGCTACATATGAACAATTTCTTTCAACATTCTCAATTAAAGGGCCGTCTCTATACCTCATCCGATATGAGTGTCAAACCACTAAACCTCAATATCCAATTCGGTATGAGGGTAAAACAGACCGTTCCAATATCCCGTTCGGTATGAGCGCCAAATTACCAAGTCTTGATACTCCGTCCGATATGAGACAACGTTCACGGTAGGGTTCTCTATTATACCCAATCCGTCCACCATCTCCCAAGATATCTAGTAAGGCTGTTGTTCCATCCATTCACTTAATCAAACAATTTTTTTCGTTTTTCCTTAATCTCTATTTTCTAAATCAACCGTAATAACATAAACAAACAAACATGCATCAGGGAATGTAATCATATCTCGGTTTTTCAATTTAATAGTAGTCACGTAAGACAGCAATACATGCATTCAAATCATAAAATCGATAAATCAGATACTATCATGTATTTAAACTACAAAATAAATCAATAGAGAATAATTTTCAGTTTTGGCTCCATTAATAACCCGTAATTAATTATAGATATTTTTTAAGTTTCACGAAATACCATATTATTTAAAGTTAAGTTTCAATTTCATAACAAAGGATAGGGTGAGAGATTTTTACTCGATTTGATGCCCGAATGGCTAAGTTATGGCGTTATGCCTACTAACGACCCCCGGGTTCTCTGAATTTTTCTTCGGGGATTAAAACGTGCTACAAGTACCTACAAATATCCAAAAAAAAAATCATAAAACAGTGTCAGGACCCACTTTGGCCAATTCCAGCATGACAAAATTCTGAAATTCTGTTTTTGGCTTAATTCGGCCGATTTTGCATCAATTACTACGAGAAAATACGTTAAGGAACCTCGATTGGCCAGAAAAATATAAAAAACTGAAACTCACTGGCGGCGGGGCTCTCCGGTGCGGCGACTCCTTCGGCTCACGTTGTGGTTGGGTGTTTTGCTCTGATCAACTTGTAGAGAAGGAAACGATGATCACAACAGTAGAAAAGTTACGTCGAACGAGAATCAGGAAGGGCCTCATCAGAGGCGTTTTGTGAAATTCTCGGCGGCGGCGCTACCGAATTTTGCCTGTAATTTTTGGCCAATTGGCTGGTTCTTTTGCTCTGATTTGATCATGAAGGTGTTTAAAATTGAATTCCGAGCAAAGAGAGAAATTTTTACTTTTTTTGGTGGTCGAAAATAGCTTTGGTGCGGCGGGGGGTGGCGGTGGCTGGGTCTTTTTCTCCAGCGAGGGTGGCTGGCAGCTAGAGTTAGGGTTTGGTGTGAAGGGGGGTATTTATGTCATTCCCTATTTAATCTAGGCCGTCCATCGCGCCTTATCTGAACCGTTTGATTGCGATTAAATAGGAAGTGAATCTGCACCGTTCATCGCGATCTAACCTGCCCCGTTCATCGTGATCTAATCTGAACCATTTGATCGCGTTTAAATTTGGCTATTCGATCGCGTTTGGAGAGTAAACGCATCTAGGCCGTCCGTGCGCGCGAGAACAAATCTGGGTTATTCGATCGCGGGTATGCGGATTGCCTGCATGGCCTCCCACGTGGCACCACGTCAGTGTCTGTTGCCAAGCAGAGCGTCCTAGTTCGTCGGGGATACTGACCCGACATCCTACGTGGCAAAATTTTTTTAAATGGTATTTTGACCACGAGTTTTCAATTTTTTAAAAAAATATATATATCAAAAGAACCCAAATTTTTACTTATTTTTTCCAAAATTGTTTTCAATTTCATCCTCCATCATATTTCTTTCATTTTTACACTAAATTAAAATTAAAAAATTATATTTATAATTAATTGAATTTATAATTAAATTAATTTGGCATTACACATGTCAAACACGTTCTATAAATTCTCCAATAATACAAATTTTTTGTCAAGCTTAAAAATGTGTGTTTGGCCAATAAGAATTTGAGTATTTAGGGCATATTATTACACCACAAGGAGTAAAAGTGGATAAAATAAAATTTAGGCAATGGAGTAATGGCCTCATCCGACCAGTATTACCGAACTCCGTGGATTTCTAGGACTCACAAGCTATTACAGAAATTTTATTTGTAATTATGGCATCATTGCTCGAGCCTTAACCAATCTCTTGAGGAAATGACAGTTTGGATGGTCCAACAAAGCCAAACAAGCTTTTATTCAAGTTAAGCAAGCCTTTTCATCAACTCCAACTTTAGCTTTACCTAACTTTAATATTCATTTTCTGATTCAGACTGATGCTTCAGGTGATGGCATTATAGTAGTTCTTTCTCAAAATAACAACTTATTGCATACATAAATAGAACTTTAGGTGTTTCTAAACAGGCCTGGTTCACCTATGCTAAAGAAATATTGGCTATTATTATTGCAATCAAAATGTGACGATCGTACCTCTTTGGTCACAAATACAATATTTAAACTAATCAAAGAGGCTTGAAATATCTGCAACAGCAACACACTTACACTATAGAGTAACAGAAATGGATTATTAAATTATGTGGTTATGACTATGAGATTATCTATAAGTCAGGAAAAGAGAATTTTATCGCCGATGCATTGTTTAGACAAGAGGATGATCCAACTCTTAATGCCTTTTCCATTCTTCATACACAACTATGGGATGATATCTATCAGTTTTTGGTAACGAATCCCTATATGGAAAAAATTGAGAAATTAACTGTGGACAATCTTGGTCAACTATACAGTAAAAAAAAGGGATTAATCTTCTTCAAAGATCGTATTTCCATTATCCCTCACTCCAGTATCATGCATAAGCTATTATAGAAATGTCATGACTCACCTAGCGGTGAACATGCTGGTATTGAGCAAACATTCAAGCACATTACTTAGCAGTTTTATTTGACACCAAGCATAAAATCATTCGGGAGTATGTTTTCTTTTGTGATATTTGTCAACAATCGGAGATAGATACCTTTAGTTTGGCGAGACTTTTGCAACCATTGCCCATTCTTGATCAAATATGGGAAGATATTTTAATGGATTTCATTGATGGGTTGCCTATTTCCTATGTTAAAATTGTAATTTGTTATCGTGGATCGTCTTACTAAATCAGCTCACTTTGCTGCTCTAAGTCATCCTTATATTACCAAGATTATTGCCGAACTCTTCATTAATACCATAGTTAAGTTACATGGTATGCCTCAGTCTATCGTCAGTGATCGGGATCCTGTCTTTATTAGTAATTTTTAGCAAGAATTTTTTAAGATGTCGAGTATCAAACTCAAGAGTTCAGCATACCACCCTTAAAGTGATGGTCAAACTGAAGTGATTAATTGCATTTTGGAATAAAATCTCCATTTTCCTTGCCACGAACAGCCCCGTAGTTGGCATTCTTTTTTATCTTGGGTCGAGTTCTAATATAATATGACCTATTATTCTTCTATCAAAATGACTCCCTTTCAGGCATTATATGGTCGACCTTCGCTTACTGTTCCTTCTTATCATCCAGGTGCTTCTTTGGTGAATGAAGTTGATGTTCAATTGACCAACCGCGATGTCCTACTACAATAATTCAAAATTAATTTATAGAATGCAAATGATCGCATGCACCAATAGGCCAATACCAAGCGCTAAGACATTGAGTTTCAAAAGGTTGATTGGATCTTTCTTAAATTACAGCCCTATTGGCAACACTCCATCTTCAAAATGGCTTTTTAAAAGCTCGCATATCGCGTTTATAGAATTTTTCAAATCATTTAGCGAATTGGACCGGTAGTATATAAGCTTCAGTTACATGCAAAATCCATCCGATTTTTCTTATTTCAATGCTTCACAAAAAACTTGGAGGCGTCACAAACCACACAAATATCCTACCACCTACAACTGAAGATAGTGTTCCTATTCTCCAACCAGAATCTATCCTTGAACATCGATGGATTAAACGCGACTCCAAAATCATTGAAGAAAGTCTTATTAAATGGCGTAATCTGTCTAACCGATGATGTTTCTTAGGAACCTACTTTTACCTTGCAAGAATAATTTTCTGATTTGAATCTTGAGAAAAAAGTTCCTGTAAAAAGGGGGAATAATGATACAATTTGTCCTTCACAAAGACAAAGGATATCCAAGCCCCGTTACTTCAACAACCAATTGATGTGAGCTACTGGTTATCAAACATGATTTCCAGCAATTCAAAATCAGATAAACTTAAGTAGTTAGCTACAGTTATTTATATATACAAATTAGTAGGGAAGCAGTTGTATTCTACTTTCTGTTTTAAGTATGTATACAAAAGAGAATGCAAGTATGAATTATCACTGATAAAATCAAGGTTGTTTCTCATCTTAAAAAAAAAAATTACAAATTTATCTCTGTTCCACATTATATATATATTAGCTATGAGTAAAACAATCACTTACAGGTCATATGTGTATAAATATATATTTTTCATATACATCAATAGATGAAGATGGGTAAGCCCGACAAGGAGAAGAGATTAATCATCGGTCAATATAGCAACAACATATATATATATATACTTATCCTCTAACGCCAATCCCGCTGTTGGCAGCATCAATATATATATATATATATATATGTATATGCGCAAGCAAAATTTACTCTCGTGTATGCACGTCATCTTCCTCCCCCAAACTCCAAATTATGCTCACCAAAGTGCCCTTCACTTCGTCTTAGTGCTAACTACCTGTGCATTCAGCACAGTACAGTGTGCCGATCCACGGAGCAGTACATCGGCGTATATATATATACATAAAATATACATAAACTTATATATCTTTACCATCAATCACAATACAATGAAACGCAAACTAAAAACGGATAATTCAAATCTACAAAGTTTTATATAAAAAAGGCATAATAATCATTAAGAAGTGGAGTTAGTGATTAGTATATACACACATATATATAAATATATATTAACTTACAGGTTGATGAAACTAGGAAGAGACAGACAATAAATGTAGAGATTAGACATCGTCCATCATGAATAAAAACAATAAATCCGACGTCTTACCATACGGACTTCCCTACTAAGCAGACGAAAGATATTACTGCTGGCTGTATTAGCATGTAAAAATCTACGTGTTAGCTTCATATACCACCTTCCAAAACTAAGCTAGCCACCTCATGTTACACGTTCTTTCCATGCAAACGCCCTATCTCTTCTATATATATATATATATCCCCATATTCATACATCCCCCATTTTCAGTACGTAGAATCAAACGATCTTCCTACTCAGATTAACTACAGCAATGGTGAAGTTGACTCTCCTTCTAGCTACCCTCACTCTCTTCCTCCTCCTCGTCAACGCCTCCATCTACCAACTCGAAGAAGACGAATATGAAAACCGATTAACTGAGCAACAAACATGTAGACAGGAGTTCATGAGGCACGACCGTCTCAGGGCTTGCCAGCGATTCCTGATGAGACAAACCAAGAGGACGAGACAACTGGAGGTGGAGGAAGAAGAAGATGAATACATCAGACCTTTTAATCAAATGCTTTTCCAACGGTGTTGCCAGGAGCTACGTGGTGCGCATGCTCAGTGCCGGTGTCCGATGTTGAAACAAGCGATGAAGATTCAGCAGCAGATGGGTCAGCTCCGGTTTGAGGAGATGAGACAGATGTGTTCCATGGCTAGGAATCTTCCCAACATGTGCCAGTTGGAGCCGATGACTCCATGTCCCTTCCGGGAACGTAGATCGGAGTAAATTAAAGTGATGGGTTGGCCATGCAAGAACGTACGTTCCATGCATGGATATGTACGGGGAGAATAAAGATTTCTGTTCTTGAGTTTGAGGTTGAGATGAATGAAGTTAAGGGTGAACAAGCAAGATAGTTGTACTATATAAAAAGCACACAATCGTGTGTCCCTAGCTATGTATTTATATGTATATATAGAGTTTGATGCAAATGAATAAAAGTTCGCCCCCGTGTAGATAGCAGAGAGTCTTTTGGAATTTTTGAAGAAATTCCTTTAAAATAGGAATAACTATTCTTAGGCCCTCTGAATCACAGACAAACTGGTATAATTTAGATTAATTTATATTTAACTTTTACGTAATAAAAAAAATTATACAAATAAAATTTAAATGCATAAATACTTCAATAGTTAATTCTGTCTAGTTTAAATTAGGTTTGTACTTTGAAAATCTATTCAAACAAATTCTTATTCCATACTTTTCTAGTACAATTTTTGGTTATTTGTTTTTAATTGTATTTCTCGTTAACTCAAGTCTCTCCTTTCGCAATGACTTTCTATTACTGTTTTAAAATTTCTTATCTTATCCTGCATGAACACAAACATCAAATGTCAAGAAGAAATCAACACTGTGTAGACAAACATCGAAAGCATGTGCTCCGGTCATTATAAATTTTGATTTATAGTTATACGTCTTATAATCACAAATTAGAATAACTTTGTCGTGCATAAATAAAATGAAAGTATCACATAAATCAAAATAGTATTCATCTTCCATATGTTTGCATGATTCAATATGATAACAACAACAATGAGCTATATGGATATATGATTATATAAATAACAAATAGTTAAAAAATATTGCGATAAATTTATATGGTATTATGAAAAAAGGAAAAAAATTTCTATTTCTAAAATAAATTGTGTAAATATGTAGCTAGATTCTTTACTTTGTTTAATAAGTACTTCTTTATATGTCTAGGACTTATTCCTTGGTAGTTATCAATTGAACCTAATATAAATACTTCACCGTAGTCTAAATTCGAATAGACATGACCACTCAAGAAAATCCTCCATAGGTGATTGACTAAATAAATCAAGAGGCCGATTTCCTTACGCAAAAGTAAATAATTTTGCCTCTAAAGTAAGGATTCAATGGGATTGCCTCCTAACTAGAAATCTGCAGGAAGCAAATTTTTATGCTAAATCATGATTTCCTTGTGATTCGTGTTAAATTATAATTTTGAACCAAAAAAAAAAAAAGAAAAAGAAAAAAAATGACTTCATTTTTCTTACATAAAAATAATAACTTAAAAAAGTTGAAAAAAGTAATTATTTTTTACATTGACCTCTGTCAATTTAAGGTCCATGGGTAAAATAAGCAAGATATGTAAAGGCTCAAACTAAAAGAAAAAGATTTATCATCTAAAGACGGAAGCAAACAATAAATTAGAGTTTATATTCTTTATATAGTAAATTAAAATATTCAATAAAATTACGAGAATGTTCCTACTACAACAGCTCGTAAAAAAAAGTAAATAAATGATTTAAAACAAATAGATAAATGTCATACCAGTTAACCTCTACTAGTTCTTGAAGGGGTCCCAGAGGTAAACTAGTTACAACTTCCTTACTTATCGGGATCTATGTAACAGCCCGCGTACTAGGAAGGAAATAAATTATGAATTAAATGCGGAAGCAAAATAAATAGTTAAGGTTTACATTTCTTACACAATAATTCAAATTACTCGATAGAATTACGCGAATAACCATTTGAAAAAAAAAATAAAAAATCAAGGAAATAAATAAAAAATAAACGACTGAGCATTTTAGTCGCAACTCTCTTGTGGATCGGGTTCTGGATCTTGATCCTCTTGATCTGAAATAGTTAATGAAAGAATGAGTTACATTACCCCAATAAGAATATCACGCTACTCACCAATACAGAAATAAAGGATAGTAGAAATTATAAAAATAACTAATGGAGCTCTTAATTCAAGTAAATTCGTTTATCATGAATAAAAATCATTTACCACATGTTTACTGTAATGAGATTTTCAAAACCAACCTGTATAGTCAAGAACATAAACAACACCATAATATCATATGCAATCATTCGAAACAACAACTTTTCTCTTTTATCAGCCTACTAGTATTCATAGGGTCCATATAGATATTTCCACTACACGTGAACTTTTATTCAATATTTTCAAATGACAGATCGTCCCCATAATCCATCTAGTATGAGCGCCTAATTACCAATTTTCGAAACTCCGTCCAGTATGAGGCAACATTCACAGTAGAGTTACTTATGTACCCGTTGTGTCTACCATCTCCCAAAATATCCAATAAGGCTGTCATTCATTCATCCACTTAATCAAATAATTTTTCGTTTACCTTTAATTTACAGTTACCCAATTTAACCGTAATTATATAAAACAAACAATCCATGCATCAAGAAAATACAATTGCATCATCATACCAATTCTAGTGTATTATCATGCATTCAGAAACTGTAAAATCAGACAATAAGTTAAACATAGCAACAATAATAAGTAACCAGTTCCGGCTCCATTAGTAACCTGTAATTAGTTACGAATATTTTTTAAATTACACAAAATATTGTATTATTAATAATTAAATTTCAATTCTACAACAGGGAATAAGGTGATGGATTCTTACTTGAACTTGTGTCTTAATGCTAAGTTTTTAACTGCACCTACTAGCGGTCCACAAGTTCTCTGAATTTTTATTTAGGGATTAACATACGTTTCAAGTACTTAGAAATACCCCAAAAAACTCAAAATCAGTGTTAGAAACCCTTTTTAGCAATTGTGAAATTTTAGTACAGCGACTTTGCCGTGCTCCGGCAACAGCACCGCCACCCACAACGGCAGTTTGCCTTGGGTTGGCTATTTTCGGTATTTTTCGTCGGTTTTTACAAATCCTTGCTAGAAAATATGTTAAGGGGTCTCGATTTGCCAAAAAAAATTGAAAACCCGAAGCTTACCGGCATACAGGTTCTCTGGTACAGTGGCTCCGCCGGCTCACCTTTGCGATTGGGTGTTTTGCTTCAGTCAACCTGTAAGAAAAAGAATGGTGATTACAATGGTGAAAAAATTACACGAAACGAGAATCAGAAAGGATCTCGTCGGAGGTATTTTTGTCTTTTTCTGCGATGGCACAATGGGGTTTACCCACAGTTTTCGGCTCATCCCTCGATCTTTTTGCTCTGATTTGGCTATGGGGGTATTCAAAATTGAATTTTGAGTAACTGAGGAAAATTTTACCTCTTTTGGTGGTCGGAATTGGCTCCGGCATGACAGCAGGTGGCGATCAGATCTTCTCCCAGCGATTGGCTCTTCTTCTCCGGGGAGGGTCTGGCGGCTAGGGATTAGGGTTTGGTGTGAAGAGAGTTATTTATATTCATCTTCTATTAATATGGGTTGTCCATCGCATTTGATCTGAATTGTCCCATCGTATTTAAATAGGTAATGAATTTGGACCGTTTATCGTGATTTGATCTGAACTGTCTAATCGCGTTTAAAGGAGGAATAGATCCGAACTGTCCGTGCGTGTGGGAACAAATCTAGATCGTCCAATCGCGGGTACGCGGATCACTAGCGTGGCCTCCTGCGTGACACCGCATCTGCGTGCCTTGCACGTGGCGTGCTTCAGTTCATCGGGGCTGCTGACTGGGCGTCCTATGTGGCATAATTTTCTTAAATTATATTTTGACCTCCGATTTCTGATTTTTCTTTTAAAAAATCTCCAGAACCCAAATTTTTACCTATTTTTTCAAAAATTATTTTTAATTTCATCATCAAATTAATTTTCTTCATTTTTACATTAAAATAAAATTCAACAAGTAAAAAAAAGTATATTTATATATAAATTTTAATTACATTAAATTAATTAATTAAGGGTATTACAACTCTCCCCCTTAAAAGAAATTTTATCCCTCAAATTTGTCTCTCTCTCACTCAATCAAACAGTCAGGAATACTGAGCTCTGAAATCTGATTCTAGCTCCCATGTGGCCTCTCCTGCTGTGTGATTCTGCCATAGGACCTTAACAAAGGAAATTTTCCAGTTACGAAGTACTCTGCTCTTTCGGTCCACAATACCGACCGGTACTTTCTCATAGGACATATCTTCCTGGAGTAAAAATGGCTCGTGGGCCAGGACGTGAGAGAGGTCCGGATTGTACTTGCATAGCATGGACATATAGAATACATTATAGACCCTGAATAGTTCTAGAGATAGTACCAGTCTGTAGATGGCGGTGCCAATTCTATATAAAATTTCAAATGCCCCAATGAACTGGGGGATTTAGTTTCCCCATCTTGCCAAACTTACTGATTCCTTTGAAAGGACTGACCTTAAGGAACACCCGATCACCTTTCTCAAATTCTAAATCCCTCATCCGGATATCTGGATAACTCTTCTGCCTACTCTGAGCCATCTGAATGTTCTTCCTAATCTTAACTATTTTGGTTGTAGTATTCTCTACAAGATCTGGGCCGAACAATTTTTTATCACTCACTTCTTTCCAACAGATCATCAATATGCATGGACGGTCATACAACGCCTCGTGCGGAGCCAAACCAATACTTGCTTAGTAGTTATTATTGTAGGCGAACTCTATTAGGGATAAATAATTATCCCAATAGCCCGTGAAGTTAAGAACACAAGCTCGGAGCATATTCTCTAGTGTGTGGATCGTCCTTTCTGATTGTCCATCGGTCTGAGGGTGGAATGCAATACTAAGGGATAGTTTTGTTCCCATGGCTTGCTGAAAATTAGATTAGAACCGAGAAGTGAACCTAGGGTCCCTGTCGGATACTACTGTTTCTGGCACTCCATGTAACCTGACAATCTCCCGGATATACATTCTTGCTACCTTATCCAAGGGATCGGTCATCCTGATGGTTAGGAAGTGGGAAAACTTGATGAGCTGCTCAACAATTACCCAGATGGCATCATATCCTGAGCGTGCCCTAAACAACCCTATCACGAAATCCATTGTGATATTTTCTCACTTCTATTCTGAAATTGGTAACGACTGAAGTAGCATGCTTGGGCATTGATGCTCTGCCTTGACTTGCTGACATACAAAACATTTGGAAACAAAGTCGCCCACATCTCTTTTCATCCCGTTATACCAAAATTGGAATCGCATACTTTGATACATCTTAGTGCTTTCGAGATGCATGACAAACTTTGAGCTATGAGCCTCTGTCATGATGTCCCTTTTCAACTCACTGTCATCTAGCACACACACCCTATCCTGAAATCTAAACAACTCATCAGCGAAGACTCAAAATTCTGAATTAACTCCCTGTTCTGCATCTTTCTTGAGGGCTGTTAGGGTGAAATCGGTGGACTGAGCTTCCTTTATTCTCTGAATTAACTCAGGTTGAACAGTCAAGTAGGTCAAGCATGTGACTCTCTTCAGGTCCTGAAGTCATACCTGTTGCGTGACCC
This sequence comes from Carica papaya, assembly GCF_054855325.1. NCBI lineage: Eukaryota > Viridiplantae > Streptophyta > Magnoliopsida > Brassicales > Caricaceae > Carica > Carica papaya. Next base: position 26,828,360 of record NC_142312.1, on the reverse strand, counting down.
CTATTACTCTGCATTCTGAAACCATCAAGTGAGCTAATATGTCTGCATTTTTTGTGTTGAGTGCATCGACTATCACGTTGCCTTTACCCGGGTGATACAAGATGTTGCAATCATAGTTCTTGAGGAATTCTATCCATTTTCTTTGTGTATGTTGAGATTCATTTGAGTGAATATATGCTTCAATCTCTTATGGTCGGTATAGATTTGGAAGGTCTCTCCATACAAGTAGTGCCAAGTCTTCAAGGCATGAATAATTGCGGCAAGTTCTAAGTCATGGGTGAGGTAGTTTTTCTTATGACTCTTCAACTGTTTGGACCCATAGGTTATGACTTTCCTATGTTGTATTAGAATACAACTCAACCCTAAGTAGGAGGCATCACTATATCGACTCGACCTGCTCGACAAGGCCAACACAGGTGCAATAGCCAACCGTTTCTTTAGTTCTAAAAAACTCTTTTCACAATTCTCGTTCCACTCAAACTTGACATTCTTCTTTGTGAGCTAAGTTAGAGGAGCAGTTAGGTTAGAAAACCCTTCTACAAACCTGCGGTAATAGCCTGACATTCCAAGAAAGCTACGAATCTCTTTGACCGATGTCAGTTTTTCTCAACCAAGCACTGCCACAATCTTTTCGGGGTTCACTAACACTCTATCATTTGATATGATGTGCCATACGAAGGTATTCTGCTCGAGCTAGAACCTACACTTACTCAGCTTTGCATACAACTTCTTTTCCCTAAGAACCTGCAAAACCTAAGTCAGATGGTGAATGTGTTCCTCTCTATTTTTTGAATAGAACAGGATATCATCGATGAATATAATGACAAACTGATCTAGGAATTATCTAAAAATCCTATTCATCAAATCCATACAGATAGTTGATGTATTGGTTAACCCAAATGGCATGACTAGGAACTCATAGTGTCCGTACAAGGTTCGAAAGGCTGTTTTAGGAATGTCTTCTGCCCTGATCTTTACCTGATGATAATCTAAATATAAGTCTATCTTGGAGAAGATCTGGGCTCCCTGCAATTGATCAAAAATGTCATTGATCCTAAAGATGGGGTACTTGTTCTTGATCGTGACCCTGTTCAGATCTCTGTACTTGATACATAACCTCAACATTCCATTAACTTTTCTTGCAAATGTGACTCCAGCACCCCAAGGGGATACACTATGTCGGATGAATCTACTATCCTGCAATTCATTGATCTATTTTCTCAGCTCCTTCATCTCAACACGACTCATGCGGTAAGGGGTAACCGAAATAGGCTGGGTGTCTAGCAGAAGGTCTATGGTGAATTCAACTTCTCTGTCTATTAGCAGTCTAGGTAGTTCATCTAAGAACATATCCAGAAAGTCCCAGACTACTGGAATCTCTTGAATACAAATTTATTTCTCGAATTTTCCTAGTTAGAGAAAACAGTAGGGTTAAAGCACTTGATAATAAAAAAATTTCCATGAAGGAACAAATGTTAAAGAATTTTATTAATTTGTAAATGACTCCTTATTAGGAGGGTTGAATACAAGCTTCTTATGAAAACAATATACGGTAGCGTGATACGTCGCTAGCCAGTTCATCCTTAGGATTACATCAAAGTCCCCCGTGTCAATCTCTATTAGGTCTACACTCAATTTTGTATATGCTATTTCTATAATACAGGCTCTGTATATAACCTCTCCCAGTAGTGTTCTACTCCCAAGAGTAGACATAAATAACACAGAATCAAGTATTTCAGATGATACATTCAAGTTTGATGTAAAAATATGTGAAACAAATAAATGTGAGGCATCGGTATCAATCAAAACATGTGCAAAATGATTACAGATAGTGTACGTACCCTCCCTGTACCACGTCTGGGTCGGCTTCTGCATCCTGTTGGGTGAGGTTGTAAGCCCTGCCCTGAATAGGAGGTCTGGCCTAATTCTGGTTCCTTAGGCACTCCCTCGCATAATGTTGGGCACTCCCATATATGCGGCAAATATTGTTGAAGCGATAGGAGGGTTGGTCCCCATGATCCCTACCACAATGTTAACAAATCCTACCGCGTCCTGTTGTTGAAATCTGAGGGGGAGCTTGAGTCACCGGTCTAGGTCTCTTGTTCTGTTGAACAAATGCAATAGGTGCTGATCTGCGGTGTGAAGCCGAGGGCCTGAGGTTCCCTACTACTAGAGGAAAAATGCGAAGGTTCCTCTCTACTAGCTGTGCCTTGGCCAGAACAGCCAAATGCGTACTAAGCTTGAACACATACAGCTATTGTCTAATCTTAGGACAGAGATCCCATTCGAACCTTTTTATCTTCCTGCCTTCATCCATCATGCTCTCAGAGGAATACCAGCCCAACTCTAGGAACTTTTGAGTATATTCAGATACAGTCATGTCACCCTAGACTAGATGTACAAACTCTATTTTTTTCAGATGTTGGAGATGTTTGAAAGGTACTTTACATTGAAAGTCGTCAAAAATTGTTCCCAGGTGACTGGAACAGGCAGGGTGGCTTGCTTGAGTTGCCATCAGCGGCCTCCCTCTCCCACCAGCATGTAAGTGAGAAATATGACCCTCTGTTCGGGAATCACCCCAAGGGTTGTAAAGACCTTTTATACCTTAGTTTATCAATACTCGGCCTTTTCAAAGAAAGTTCCCTCTGCAAAAGTAGATGAGTTTAGTCTTTTATACCTTTCAATATAGCTTGGGTCCATCATGGAAGGAACTAGGTCCCGTGGAAGAGGGAATAAATTGTGCTAAGGATGGACTGGATGACTCGGTGGTGGTACTGGATGATATGACAAAGGTACCAGATTGTACTGTGGTAGTACCGGGTGATGCGGTTGTGGCACCTAGCTATACTATAGTGGCGCCAAGTGGTACTGTGGCTGGGGCACTGGATTATACTGTGGTAGTACGGGATGGTATGGTGGAGGAGCAGAATCGTACTGGGGCGGCTAACAATCTTCTCGCTGCAGGGGTGGCTCAACCTGTGGCAGCGGAGGAGGGTCAGGTAACTCCCTCCTTTCCTCGTGGGCCTGCTAGGCAGCAATGAGTCTCTCTAGCATTTCAAATAGCCAATCAACATCCTCTCGAAGTGAACCCTCACGGGCTGCTCGGTTTACTAGGGCTTCCTCTCCTCATCTATCTGTACCTAAATTTCACAAGGAACAGTTGAGTGATAATTCATGATTTTTGGTGTTTCTTAAGGATTTTATGCAAGAAATGGTTTCGAGGAACGCGATTCTGATACCAACTGTAACAGCCCGTGTACTAGGAAGGAAATAAATTATGAATTAAATGTGAAAGCAAAATAAATTGTTAAAGTTTACATTCCTTATAAATGACTAGGCATCTTACTCGCAACCCTCTTGTGGATCGGGTTCTGGATCTTGGTTCTCCTAATTTGAAATAGTTAATGAAAAAATGAGCTACACTAGTCCAGTAAGAATATCACGGTACTCACTGACATAAAAATTCGTTTATCATGAATTTATAAAAATAACTAATTGAACTCTTAATTCAAGTAAATTCGTTTATCATGAATAAAAACCATTTACTACATGCTTACTGTAGTGAGATTTCCAAAACTAACCTATATAGTCAAGAATATAAACAATACCATAATCTCATATGCAATCATTCAGAATAACAACTTTTCTCTTTTATCAGCCTATTGATATCCATGGGGGTCCATAAGGATATCCCCACTACACATAAACCTTTATTCAACATTTACAAATAACGGGCCGTCCCCATATCCCGTCTTATATGAGCGCCAAAAGATACTATCCCTCAATACCTCGTCCGGTGTGAGGGTGAAATGGACTGCTTCCATACCTCGTCCTGTATAAGTACCAAATTACCAATCATCGATACCCCGTCCGGTATGAGGCAACGTTTACGGTAGGGTTCCCTATGTATCCGATCAGTCCACCATCTCTTAAGATATCCAGTAAAGCTGCCGTTCATCCATCTACTTAATCAAACAATTTTCTGTTTACCTTTAATTTTCAGCTATCTAATTTAACCGTAATCACATAAAACAAGATATCCATGCATCAAGAAAATACAATTGCATCATCATACCAATTTCAATGTATTATCATCCATTCAGAAACTGTAAAATAAGGCAATCAGTTAAACATAGCAACAGTAATAAGTAACCGGTTCTGGCTCCATTAGTAACTTATAATTAATTACGAATATTTTCTAAATTACACAAAATACTGTATTATTATTAATTAAATTTCAATTCCATAACAGGTAATAAGGTGAGAGATTCTTGCTCGAATTGGTGTCCGAGTACTAAGTTTTTTATTGCACCTACTAGCGGTCCCCAAGTTCCCTTAATTCGTCTTCGGGGATTAAAACACATTTCAAATACCTAGAAAAATCCCAGAAAATCCAAAATCAGTGTTAGAAACTCTTTTTAGCCAATTTCAGAATTCTGGCACGGCGGCTCCATCGTGCTCTAGCAACGGCACCGCTGCTCGCGGTAGCGATTTACCTTGGGTTGGCTGTTTTCGGCCGTTTTGGACCGATTTCGGCCGCTTTTATATCAATTCATGTGAGAAAACACGTTAAGAGGCCTCGATTGACTAAAAAAATCAAAATATCGAAGCTTACCGATGGCGAGGTTCTTCGGTGCAGTGGCTCTGCCAGCTCACCTTCGCGGTTGGGTGTTTTGTTTCGGTCAACCTGTAGGAAAAGTAATGGTGATTACAATGGCAAAAAAAATTACATGAAACGGGAATCAGGAAGGACCTCATCGGAGGCAATTTTTTCCTTTCCCGCGGCGGCGCCGCAGGCTTTACCCGCGATTTTCATCTCATTCGCCGATTCTTTTGCTTTGATTTGGCCATGGGGGTGTTCAAAATTGAATTTCGAGCAATTGAAAAAACTTTTACATCTTTTAGCAGTCGGAATTGGTTTCAACGCGGCGACAGGCGGCGGTCGGATCTCCTCCCAACGACTGGCTCTTCTTCTCCGGCGGGGGGTCTGGCGGCTAGGGTTAGGGTTTGATATTAAGAGGGTTATTTATATCTGTCTCTTTTTAATCTGAGCCGTCCATCGTATTTGTTCTTGACCGTCCAATCGCGTTAAATAGAGAGTGAATCTGGACCATTCATCGCTATTTGATCTGGGCTGTCCAATCGCGTTTAAAGGGGGAACGGATTCGGACCGACCGTGCGCGCGGGAACACATACAGACTGTCCAATCGCGGGCACACGGATCGCCAGTGTGGCCTCCCCTGTGGCACCGCGTCTACGTGCCTTACCATGCAGTGCGCACCAGTTTGTCAGGGCTGCTGACTGGGCGTTCTACGTGGCACAATTTCCTTAAATTGCATTTTGATGCCCGGTTTCTGATTTTTTTTTTCAAAAACACCTATATAACCCAAATTTTTACCCATTTTTCTTAAAATTAGTTTCAATTTCATCCTCAAATTAATTTTCTTCATTTTTACATTAAAATAAAATTAAAAAACTAAAAAATATATATTTATATATAAATTGTAATTACATTAAAATTAATTAATTAAGGATATTACAATGTAGATATTGGTTCTCTTGATCTGAAATGGTTAATAGAAGAGTGAGGTATACTAACTCAGTAAAAATATCATATTGATCACTAATATGGAAAATAAAGGTTGGTAAAAATCGTAAAACAACTAATGAAACTTTTAATTTAAGTAAATTTATTTAATATCAAAACATTATTTCTATACTTACTGTTACGAATTTTCCAAAACCAACCTATAACACAAATACCTATATAACATTTATAATTTCATGTACAAGTGAATAAAGTCGGTCATTCTCCCCCTTTACCTGCTTGTTGAGACTCCTGGAAGTCTATAAGGATATCTCTCTACTCGTGAACCCAATATCTAGATTTGCCAATTTACTCGGTCGTCCTATATCCCGTCTAGTAATAGGTGTCAAATATACCATCGCCTCGATACCCTGTCCAGTAATAGGTGTCAAATACACCATCGCATCGATACCCCGTACGGTATGAGATTGAACTATATCTCTCAATCCTTCCGGTATGGGAACCCTTAGTCTCGTCTGGCTAAGGTATTATCTATGGTAGGGTTTTTCCTATGTACCGGATCCGTCCACCCTTTCCCAGGGTACTCAGTAAGCATTTCATATATTGATCCCCATCAACAAACAATCACCAATCGCCTACTAACATCTAATTTTATATTTACTGATAAATCAAACTACATTTAAGCAAATATTGCATTTTTTATACCTTAACAATTAAGAAACGTAATTACAGTCTCTATTTCAAATCAGTCAATCAAATAAAAATTACAATCAGACAATCAATAACAAAGAAGCAATTAAATATAATAATTTAAATCATACGACATAACAATGAGTAATTTATGCAGTATAGAAAAATAAATAGACATATAGACGACTTAGGGCAATCGTACACTAACCAATTTTCCGGGTCCACTAGTTCCCTTTAATTATTATTAGGATTTTTTTAATTTTTACAAAACACAAGATTACCGATTTATTAAACCCACATTTATCGTAACAGGGAATAAGGTGATAGATCCTTACCCTGAATTGGTATTTCGAAACACTGTGTTACCCACTACGCCTCCTGATGGGCCTCGGGTTTCTTTAATTTTCTCTGCAAAAATTAAAATACTAGTTACGTACTTAAAAATACCCCAAAAACTAAAAATTAATGTTGAAAACCTTTTTCGAAACAATTTTAGGGTTCTGGCATGACACCATCGCTGTGCTCCGGCACTGTCTCCGCCACCCACGGCGGCAATTCACCTAGACTTCGCCAGTTTTGACTAGTGTTACATGTATCTTTGTGAAAAAATACATTAGGAAGCATTGATTAGCCAGAAGAATCAAAAAACCAAACCTACTGCGGGGTTCTCGGGGTGCGACGGCTCCACCAGTTCTCCTTCGCGGCTGAGGTTTCTTCTTCGGCTAGCCTGCATAGAAAAGGACGATGAACACAATGGTCAAAGAATCGTGTGAAACAGGAAAGGGAAAGGGAGTCATCAGAGAGGGTTTTGGGTTTTGGCTGTGGCGGCTCCGCCGAACTTTACCCATAATTTTCAGCTCACCCACCATCCATTTTGCTCCAATATGGCCACAGGGAGTCTCTGAATTGAATTCTAAGCAGAGATGAGAAAATTTTACCTTTTTTGGTAGTCGGCGGTAGCTCCGATGCAATGGCAGCTGGGGTTCGACCTTCTTCTCCAATGTCTGGTTATTCTTATTTGGCGAGGGCTGGTGACTAGAGTTAGGTTCTTCTGCGAAAAGAGGTTTAAATACTCATTTCCTCTTCAATCCAAGCCGTCCGTTTAGGTTGACATAGGGCAAGGAGGACCATTCGATGATTTTCTGTTTAGGCTAATAGTGTGAGCGAATTCGGACCGTCCATCACGATCCATCTCGTCCGTTTGATCGCGTGTAAAAAAAATGCATCTTTATTATTCATGCGCGCGGGATGAAGTCTGGACCATCAGATCACCAGACATGCGGATCGCTCGCGTGGCTTCCCACGTGGTGCCGATGTCGGTCTACCTGCTACGCGACGTGCTCTATTTCGCTCGGATTGCTAACTGAGTCGTCCCACGTAGGCGAATTTTTTATTTATGTTATTTTACTCCCTGTTTTCAAATTTTCTTTAAAAAATACTCACCATATTTAAAATTTTACCAATTTTTCTTAAAATTATTTTCAATTTCGTCCTTAATTTATTTTTTTTCTAAAAAATTCAATAAAACTAATTTAAAATAAAATAAATTAATCATTTATATAAATTTTTTATAAACAACAAAAACTATCCCAAACTAATTTTCCAACCCAAATATTACAATATACTTAAGTTTTATTTAGATGACTTTCATGATGATTCACTAATATACAATATTATATACTAAATACAAATTACAATAATGTTCAAGTTATACCATTTTAAAAAAATTATATATTAATATACAGTAATAACATCTATATTTGTTTGAATTAACATAATAATATAATTGTATATTTTAATCAAATTACTTCACCGATATTTTATTGTATATAATAACAAATAAAAAATAAAAATAAAAGATAAAAAATATATTTATAATTAAATAATATATATTATATATGTAGATATATAATTAAATATATACATGTATATATGTAATTAAATACATTATATATGTATATACATAATTGAATATACAGATACATGCAAATATATATAATTAAATATATATATATATATGCAAATATATAAATGTATATCTATATATATATAATTAAATATATAGATATATGTATGCATATAATTAAATATTTACATGTATATATATAATTATATATATTATGTATATATATAATAAAATAAACAAATTTTATAAAAAGAAAATTAAGTGACAATACCTGTATGTATATACGTGTGTGTGTATATATAATTAGATAAAAAATTAAAGAAAAAGAAAAATAGTTATAAATGATAACAAAATCATCCATACATATTAGACCCTTAAACCACAAATTGGTTAGTTTGAAAAAATTATAAAAATTATAACTTTTGAATCATACAATAATCATAAAAAAATTATACACCATGCATCTAAAAATACAAATAATTACAATAAAATCATAAAAAAACTATCATATATTAATGTCTCATCATTCAAACGAAGTCTTAAAAAGAGAGAATATTTCAGTACATGCAGGTGAGCGATTAATAAAGGGACGAACTAGCTTATTCTATACCCTTCATGATTTTTCACGCTATATGGTACCCAACAAGATATGTATCCATTAAGGAGGGGGCTTTGTCCATTCATCAACGAAAAAACAAAAGAACATAAACCCGGATGCTATATCTATTCCCCTCAGCATAACTATTGTTTAATATCCTATTTATATAGAGATGCTCTGTTCAAGCAAGAAACCTAATGTCAAATATCAAAAATCCCAGTCTCCTCGAATCACATCCAACCTTAGTCAACGAATCCAGTCATATACTACTATAATGACCGGAACTACTGACATTGAGTAAGAATAGCACATAAGGAAATATAGAATTACATTCAAGAGACTATATACTCAGATCAGATGGATAATAGCAAACAGGACATACCAATATCACATTCATAAGTCCGAAAATATTGTTCAAATCAATGACCTTAAAGTCATGTAACCAAGCACAGTAAAGACATTTGTAAAGATACTTATTGGAGCCATTACCAATAGCTAGGCATTCATATAGAAGGACAACAGTTTAAAAACCACCACGAAGTCGGAGGACAAGATGCAGGGTGGACTCCTTCTGGATGTTGTAATCTGCCAGGGTACGTCCATCCTCCAGCTGCTTACCTGCAAAGATCAACCTCTGCTGATCAGGAGGAATACCCTCTTTGTCTTGGATCTTAGCTTTGACATTATCAATTGTATCAGAACTCTCAACCTCGAGAGTAATGGTTTTTCCTGTCAGCGTCTTCACAAATATCTGCATTCCACCACGCAATCGAAGCACCAAATGGAGAGTTGACTCCTTCTGAATGTTGTAATCAGCTAAGGTCCTCCCATCCTCCAACTGCTTACCAGCAAAAATCAGCCTCTGTTGGTCTGGTGGAATCCCTTCCTTGTCTTGGATTTTAGTCTTGACATTGTCAATGGTATCTGAACTTTCAACTTCCAAGGTGATTGTCTTCCCAGTAAGAGTCTTCACAAAAATCTGCATACCTCCCCGAAGTCTAAGTACCAAGTGGAGGGTGGATTCCTTTTGGATGTTGTAGTCTGCAAGGGTACGACCATCTTCAAGCTGTTTTCCTGCAAAGATAAGCCTCTGCTGATCTGGTGGGATTCCTTCCTTATCTTGGATCTTGGCTTTTACATTGTCAATTGTATCAGAACTCTCGACCTCCAAGGTTATAGTCTTCCCTGTCAGAGTCTTAACAAATATCTGCATACCACCACGAAGGCGAAGCACCAAGTGAAGAGTAGACTCCTTCTGAATGTTGTAGTCAGCAAGGGTCCTGCCATCTTCTAGCTGTTTGCCCGCAAATATCAACCTCTGCTGATCAGGGGGGATTCCCTCCTTGTCCTGAATCTTGGCTTTAACATTATCAATTGTGTCAGAACTCTCCACTTCCAGTGTGATGGTTTTCCCAGTGAGGGTTTTCACAAAGATTTGCATACCACCCCTAAGACGAAGAACCAGGTGAAGGGTGGACTCCTTCTGAATATTGTAATCTGCAAGAGTGCGACCATCTTCAAGCTGTTTGCCAGCAAATATCAACCTTTGCTGATCTGGTGGAATACCTTCCTTGTCCTGAATCTTTGCTTTGACATTGTCAATTGTGTCAGAACTTTCAACTTCCAATGTGATAGTTTTACCGGTCAGGGTTTTCACGAAAATCTGCATGCCACCCCTCAGACGGAGAACCAAGTGGAGGGTTGACTCCTTTTGGATGTTGTAGTCAGCCAGAGTGCGGCCATCCTCAAGCTGTTTGCCAGCAAAAATCAATCTCTGCTGGTCTGGAGGGATTCCCTCCTTATCCTGAATCTTAGCCTTGACATTATCAATAGTGTCAGAGCTCTCAACCTCGAGGGTGACGGTCTTGCCAGTAAGTGTTTTCACAAAGATTTGCATCTGTTGAGCAAGTTAGAAGATTAGGCCCTAATTCACAATACCCGTCAAACATCCAAAATTTCAAAATACCAAAACTTTCAACCTGGGGGTAATAAGGAACATATTCATCATAAAAAATTGAACAATATAATTATAGATCATGTTTTAGACCATAAATTATAACAAAGGACAAACTTTGATATCCCAAGAAAAGGCAACAAGGAAAAATGAAAAAAGGAGTTCAAACAAATCGTTGTTCTTTCACTTATGAAGATAACAGTAGATACCAATTAAGGGAAAAGTATAACCTAAAACTTCAAACAAATCAAGAAGCCCTAATCTATACAGAAGACCTAATCCATACAGAAGGAATCCTAATTAAGGTATGTCTATTACAATATAAGAACCAATCAACAAAAGATCTTTGCAAATGAAATTTTGGTTAATAGAAAACTGTAAATCAACATAAAAGAACAGATTAGTGACGATAATGAAAGAAACCCGTAATTTATAAAATCATTAATCAAGAAGCCCTAATCGATACAAAAGAAACCTCAATCCATACAAAAGAAACCCTAATCAAGGCACGTGTATTACAGTTTAAAAACCAATGAACAAAAATGTTTACAAACGAAATTTTGGCTAATAGAACACTGTAAATCAACATAAAAGCTTAGATTAGTGAAACCCGTGATCTATACACCGTAAATCAAGAAGACATAATCTATACAAAAGAAACCGTAATCCATATAAAAGAAACCCTAATAAAGGTACGTGTATTACAAAATAAGAACCAATCAACAAAAGATGTTTACAAATGAAATTTTGTTTAATAGAACACCGTAAATCAACAAAAAAGCACAGATTAATGACAATAATTAAAGAAACCCGTCATCTATACCCCGTAAATCAAGAAGCCCTAATCTATACAAAGGAAACCATAATCCATACGAAGGAAACCCTAATCGAGGTACGTGTATTACAATATGAAAACCAATTAACGACAGATGTTTACAAATGAAATTTTGGTTAATAGAACACCGTTGATCAACATAAAAGCACAGATTGATAACGAAAATGAAAGAAAAATCACTGCATAATATTAAAATTGAAAAGGGATCTGCTCAACAGTTATAACAAAATTCTCGTATGAGCGAAAGAGAAGCAGATCTAAGCAAGCAACAAGAAAATCCAGAAAGCAGATTCAGGACTTACCTTGAGTTGAGAATCGGAGAAAGAGATTTCGAAGGTAGATCGATGATTACCAGTTTTTGCTTTGCGAATATGAAAGGTCGAGGGGTCGAGCGCTGTTTATATAGCGAAACTAGAGCCTTAGTGATTAAGAAAAATCTAAAAGAAATGTCCAATAATATTTCGCCACGCGTCAATGGGCTTTTCTTGATGATTTCTACACGTCAAGATTGGGTTCTTTCCTTCCTCCAGATTCTTCTCGTGACACCTAACGCAAGCGCAAGCGCAAGCGCAAACGCAAACGCAAACGCAACGGCAGCGTATTGACTTTACAAAAACGGTGCGTTTTAGTGTTTTCGAGTTTTATTTCTTATCCCCGTTTTTTCTTTTAAATCATTTTCCATTTTCAGGGGATTCATATTTTATAAAGGTGACGGAAAATCATAAAAACCAAAGGCAAGTCATACTTCCCTTTTACATGAATATATAAATATATATGTTAAAAAATTAATATAAAAAGGGATGATTTCATAATTGTTTTGATGAAGAATGTTATAGTTTTTATATAAATAGAGGCGTTACAGTTACCACAATTATTGCTAGAATATATATAATATTGTTTTGGTTTATTTGAAATTAAAAAATAAAATTTTGTTTTTGTTTTGAAGTAATTATTTTATTTATATATTTAATATTTTAAAATTTTTATTTAAAAAATATAACTGTCGTAAAGTTACCTCAATTATTAATATATGTATACGCGCAGAATTGGATTCTTTAATTATTTTATGAATTTTTAGTTCCATGGATCTAACCGCAAAAACATAATTCATTCTCTCTTTTGCATAAATATATATTTATGCATATATGTTAAAAAAATTAATATAAGAGGCAAAGTTATTTTACAATTGTTTTGATGAGATATTTTGTGATTTTTATAAAAATAGAAGCGTACACACCGGATCCACCACAAATCATTTCTAGAGTATATATATTTGATTTATTTTTGAAATTAAAAGATAAACTTTTGACTTTTTGTTTTGAAGCAATTAATTTAGTCATTTAAATTATTTTATTTATATATTTAATATTTTAAGAATTTATTTCAAAAAAAAAAACTGACACACACACACACACACAGATGCAAGATATAAATAAATATTTTCTATCTAAACATATATTATTAATTAAAAAATTAATTACAATTTCAGCCTCCAATTTATGAAGTAAAAGAAAAAAAAAATAAAAGAAATGAAAAACAAGGTGTACAAGTAAAACGTTAAACATGTACGACAAGCGCTTGTACGACATAGACTATTGGAATTGAATTCCTAATTACTTTATGAATTCTCAGTTCAATGGATCTAACCACAAAACCTTTTCTTAATTACTTGAACCTAAACTCCATTCGATTCTCCAATAGCACAAAACTTTTTTCTCCTGAATTAAAAGAAAGATCTCAAATGCAGATACTACAGTGAACTGCATTGCTCTGATCCCTACAATGAACTTGATTGTCTATACGACCAGCAACTTGAACCTAAACTTCAAATCATCCAATGAAATTTGACAACCAAAGAGAGCTAAAAGCAATGGATGCCAATATGACATAGCATACTATAAAAAGATTAAAAAAAGAGAAAAGAAATGGAAGAGAATAAAAGATATTGTAAATAAATATTTATTCAAATAACTATTTTGCTTGCAACAGAGAGACTTTTAAAGTCTCCAAACATAACAAATCAACATCTTGGGATGACAATACAATAGCACTTGATAGTATCTAAGCCATTCATTAAAATGGCTAAAGAGTACGACATAACAGAAGTATAAGGACACCAAAGACAACCAGTTAGATATATAGCATTATCTCATCACACTTAGAATCCACCACGAAGACGAAGGACAAGGTGCAGAGTTGATTCCTTTTGAATGTTGTAGTCTGCCAAGGTCCTCCCATCCTCTAGCTGCTTCCCAGCAAAGATCAACCTCTGCTGGTCGGGTGGGATTCCCTCCTTGTCTTGGATTTTTGCCTTTACGTTATCAATGGTGTCAGAACTTTCCACCTCCAAAGTGATAGTCTTTCCTGTCAAAGTCTTAACAAAAATCTGCATGCCACCACGAAGACGGAGCACCAAGTGGAGTGTAGATTCCTTTTGGATATTATAGTCTGCAAGGGTTCTTCCATCCTCAAGCTGCTTACCAGCAAATATGAGCCTTTGTTGGTCTGGTGGGATACCCTCCTTGTCCTGGATTTTTGCCTTGACATTGTCAATAGTATCAGAACTCTCAACTTCCAAAGTGATGGTTTTCCCAGTAAGAGTCTTAACGAAAATTTGCATACCACCACGGAGTCGAAGCACCAAGTGTAGGGTTGACTCTTTCTGGATGTTGTAGTCAGCAAGAGTTCTTCCATCTTCAAGTTGCTTACCAGCAAATATTAACCTTTGTTGGTCCGGTGGGATTCCCTCCTTGTCTTGAATCTTGGCCTTAACATTATCAATGGTATCAGAACTTTCAACTTCCAAAGTAATGGTCTTTCCAGTGAGAGTCTTCACAAAAATTTGCATCCCTCCCCTAAGACGTAGGACAAGGTGAAGAGTAGACTCCTTCTGAATGTTATAATCAGCAAGAGTCCTTCCATCTTCAAGCTGCTTACCAGCAAAGATCAACCTTTGCTGGTCGGGTGGGATACCCTCCTTGTCTTGAATCTTGGCCTTGACATTATCGATGGTATCGGAGCTTTCTACTTCCAAAGTGATTGTCTTTCCTGTGAGAGTTTTGACAAAAATCTGCATCCCACCCCTGAGGCGTAGAACAAGGTGAAGGGTAGACTCCTTCTGAATGTTGTAATCAGCAAGAGTACGTCCATCCTCAAGCTGTTTACCAGCAAAGATGAGCCTTTGCTGATCTGGGGGAATGCCCTCCTTGTCCTGGATCTTGGCTTTCACATTATCAATTGTATCGGAGCTTTCAACCTCAAGGGTTATGGTCTTTCCAGTCAGGGTCTTAACGAAGATTTGCATCTAATAGTTCAAAATTTTAACCAATTTAGATGTAAAATACTAATCAAAATAACTCAAAAACTGATCAAATTCTTTCCCCAAACAACATTAGCCTCATACTAGTCATACAACTTTATGAGATCAACCAATCAACACAAATTCAAACAAAGAAAAATCAATTTAAAATTCTTAAGTTACCAATATCACTGGCTTTGGAGCTTTTAACCTCGAGGTTGATGGTCTTCCTTTCAGGGGTCTAATGAAGAGTTCCATCAAATAATTCACAATCCAAATCAATTCAGAAAAATAAAAATAACCAAAATAACTAAAAAACTCATTCAATTCTTCCGTCAAACAACATCAAGCTCTGATAGTCGTACAACTTATACAAGATCAACCAGTCAATAGAATACGAAACAACAAGGAAAATCAAATTTAAAATTCCGAACCACACAACGCCCAAATTACCTCAACAATCGATGATCAACCAATAAAATCATAACCCTAAGAATCTCATACATCCCAGATTCAAAATCCCTAAATCTATATGAAAATTAAATATACAAAATACAACTAAAACATTCAATCAGATCGAAAGAATTAACCACTAGAAAAAGAAATCAAATCAAATAATAAAAAAAAGAAGATTACCTTAACGAAGAATACTCAAAGCGCACAACAAGGACAAAAGATATTTCTACAAAACAAGGAAATGCTCTTCTTGATGCTAAGAGATGCTTTTCTCGATGCCTGTATTTATATCGTTTTGAGAAATTGTCAAATGACGAAACTAACCCTAAAACAGAGTCCAATTGGATTGGATAATACCGAGCGTTTTATTATATATATTCAGTATGTGAATGCTTTTGCCACGCGCCATCTCGCGCGTGCACAACGCGCTATATTTTAAGGCTATAAAAATGGGTTCCCAATTATTTTTTTCCTGTAGAGTGCAGCCCAAACGAAGTAGAATAGGCCCATTTCAAGCCTCTGTGTACCTACCTTGTTCTTTCTTGCTAGATCAAATTTTAATGGAGCATTGAGCAGCAAGTTCATTTTTGGGGGCGAGCAAATCATAGCAAAATTGGCCTAATCGACACAAGGATTGTGTATTTCGCGATTTCAAATAATGGCTCCTGCTGGTCCTCGATCCGGTGATGCAATCTTCTCCAGCATCGAGAGAGTGGTAAGCGAATAAGAGTATTTTTTTTAGTATTTACTTTCCTTTTCTTCTTTATGTTCGGTTGCTCAGAAAGCTCGGGGAAACAGAAGCGGAAATAACTGAAAAGTAGTTCTGGAATTATTGATGGTTTTATGAGTTCACGCGTGGTTTTAGTTACTTAGTACCTGATTCGATAGTTTTGAATGGTCTAAACGGCTTGAAATACGAGTTGAACTGGATTTAGCTTTCTGTTTACTTTCCTGGAATCTGTGCTGCTGAAGTGGCATGATACCGCTGTTCGATTGAGAGACTGACATTTGAAACTGATTTGACTTTTCCATTTTCCCTTATTTTAGTGTGTACGACTTAAGACTGGGATATAAATTTGACTGTTGAATTGTGTTGTAAGGCTTTCGATTGAATTATTTGAACTAGATTCAAGTAGTTTTTGTTAGTGGAACATTATTGATCCTTATAATCTAATCTGTGCAGAATGCTGAGTTGTTTACCTTGACTTACGGGGCAATTGTTCGTCAATTGCTTACAGATCTGGAGGAGGTGGAGGAAGTCAACAAACAGCTTGATCAAATGTATGATCTCTGTTACTGCTTATAGAATTCTATAGATACGTAATGGTTTTTATTCATTTTTTTTATTTGCTTATTTGTTGTTATTTGGAACGTATTGATATGCATTTTGTGCTTCGTCTTGATTGCTTGGTGCTGCAAAGAGAACGATCATGTATATTCTTTATCTAAATTTGATAAGAGACAAGAACTCTAGCTGCTTTAAAGCAAAGCTCTATGAAGAGAAATTTAAGTTACTAGAAAGATTAGCCTAAGTGTGTCTCGTGAAGTCTATTTATGTTCAGAACTTCATCCTTAAATATCCATTAATTATGGCTTTATCCTCGTTATTTCATTCTTATACGATCCACTTGTCATGATTATCTAGTTTTTCTTCTCGATCCCTCTTGGAATCCCCTTCCTCTATTACTTTTACCTGTCACAAGCAACCTTCTCTTTTAAAGAGTGCAGAGCTTTAGCATATGAATAGGGATATAAGATTAAGGGACTTGAGCAACCAAAAGAATTGTTTTTATTCTCAAATATGTTTGAGATCAAATTCCCAGGTTGAACTTGGATGTTATCTCAAAGTCGAACATATCCTAGCAAACTTACAAGCTGAATTTTTTGAGCTTGCTTTATCATTTGGAAAAGTTTACACCTCCTTATGAGATAGCCGATAGACCTATCATCAGTCTGTACCTGTAAGCAAACTAAGACGCCACATCTTGGACCTCAGAGGAATTTTCTTTTGAGAAGGACCTCAAAGGATATATTAATGTGGAGGATAATTATAGAAACACTAGTATTTTAAGTATTTTAAGTATTATATTCCTAAATAGGTCAATATTTTGCATGATTTTTTATCATATTTCTGACTTAATTATGATTTATTTTCTAATTAGTTGAGATTATTCCCTATTTAATTTAAGGATTATAATTAATTAGTTAAGTGTTGGATTCTTTTCTACTAATTATCATTCTTTTAGGATTGCTATCAAGAACACTATAAATGTATAAGCCATATGAGTTGTGCAGTGGATAATTCAATTTTTAATAAATTTTGTATTATTCTTCAACGAATATTTTCTTATTGGTGGATTGCAAGAACTCTTAACTTCCAGATGGATTATAGTGAGACTGTAGTAGATTACAGTGAAACCTTAGTGGATTCTAGGCTGTCTATCTAGCTCGGACATTATAGAAGCATTTTCATAAGTTTGAATGACATCAAACAGATATATCCTGCTTTCATGTGGTGTCTTATATAAAAGTTCTATCTAGAAAAAAGATATATCAAACTGATGTTTGACGGAGCTTTTATATGTGGGGACGTTCATGGAGAGAGGATCTCATTCTCTTCTTATCTTGTTCAAGCAATTTTGGATTCCTTTAAATCCTACATGTATCCCAGTCCACAGCTAAGAAAATGGTAAAGGGGACTTCTCTTCAGAAAAGAAATTGAGTACCTGTTGTTATACAGGCTCCAATAGAAGATATCTGCTGGTAAACTGGCAGATAAGGTTATTGGACAGGTTGTTTAACTTATACTCAATCTTTTTATGGGTTATATGGAGAGAAAGGAATAGAAGAACATTTAAAAGTGTTTGAGATATATGGCTTCATTCTCTTAAATATGCTTTAGTAGCCATCCCATTTGTGATTTTTATCAGCTATTGGATTTCTAGATACTTTGGTCTGTACTTAATGTACTTTCTCTCCTTTGTACAGGGGTGACATCCCCTTAGTGCCTCGAGTATCAATTTTATTCTACTAGGTAAATGTATTACATTTTGAGTAAGGATATTTGAGGGAATTGAGCAACCAAGAGAATGGTTATTCTCAAAATTCAATTGAAGTACTAACTAATCTCTGCTTGAACTTAAAAATTCTCAGCTTGAACTTAGATGTTATCTCATATTCAAACATATCTTGGCAAACTTAGTCGCTGTATTTGGAGCTTGCTTTATCCCTTGGAAAAGCTTAAACTGCTTCCTTATGAGACATCCAATAGATCTGTCATCAGTCAATGTCAGTAAGCAAACTAAAACGCCAAATTCCTTGGATGTCAAGATCTATATATTTTTCAAGAAGGACCTCAAAATGTGTATCAATTTTGATCATGGAGAGGAGACCTCATTCTCTTATTCTCTTGTTCAGGCAATATGAGATTCTTTTGCGTCCTAGATGTATCCTAGTCCACAACTAAGAAAGAGGAAAATGGGACTTTATCTCCGCGAAAGAAAAGGAGGACCTCTTGTTATACAGGCAGATCAGGCTATTGGAAGCGTTCTTTAACTTACCACCCTTTTGGGTTATTTGGTGAGGGGAATAGGAGGTTGTTTAAAAAATCCAATTCTCTTTTTGATAGTTGGAAATATATGGCCTCATTCTCTTAACCTATGATTTAATGGCATGCTATTTCTGATTTTTGTTAGCTTTGGGGCATCATGATACTTTAACTTGTGTTAGGACTAGCATCCCTATGGTGCCTTGAGTGATAGATTTTGTCCTACTAAAAAGGTGTCTTATAATTTGAGTAATAGATTACACCATAGTTTCTAAGTTGTTGTTAAAGCCAGGTGGTTCTAGAACTAAGCTTTATTTAAGCCAAACTCAAAGTTCACAATCAATTGACAACATCAGTGATGACTATTCCTTTTTTTCATGCAAAAATAAGGACTACGGAGGAATTCTGAGCGCTCATTAGGGGAAAAACAAGGACAAAAGAAGAGGTCAACATAAAGAGTCAAATTATTGTGTCAATGATAATTTTTTTGAGAGAAAAAAGAATGTGTTAATAGAGCACCAAGGGGTTCCCACCTATGTACAACTTGTTAATGATAAGTGATTGCCTTGCTTTCTTTTTTGTACTCTTTTTGGGTCTTTCTCACTGACTTCCATTCTATAGGCTTTGTTGCTTTTCTCTTCCTCTGAATCCAGATTGTGTAGGGACGTTGAATTTGCTGTTCTTTTTGTTTACACCTTATTTTTTCTTCGAGTGCCTGCTACTTTATGTTCAAGCTTGATATTTTTAGAACTTTCATTTGTTTGTGTTTCTTGTATTTATTAATGAGCTTCTGTTGTTCAGATGATTAGACAACAAGGAAACAAGATCATGGAGAATTGACTATTCAATTACCTTGCAGGGGCTATAATATTGGAATTCGACTGATTGATGAGTTTCTAGCAAAATCTAACATCTCCAGATGTGTTGACTTCAAAGAGACCGCTGAAGTTATTGCAAAGGTCATTATTTGTCTAATATGAATTCAAACAATTATACATTTTCCTTAACAGCTCTAAAGCCATTAGGTAGTGTTGCTTGGCATAAGTATTGCTTATGCAGATCAGTTAACAGATTGTTTCCTTTCTTAGTTGATTTTTTGGTATTAGCTCTGCTAGGATTATTGTTGCTATCATTGTTATTATTGGTTTCTTTTGTTCTCGTTTTAATTTTTAAAGTTGGGCTGACAGATAAAAAGATATATTTTGTATTAAACTGTATCTGTACATATAACCAACAAAAATGAAGATGAAGACATGTAGACTTGAGCATAGCAGCAAATGCACTGGTAGGATTATTCTCTTTTGGAGATAAAAGGAATATCATTGAAAGGCACCAAGAAGATGCCGCCCAATTTATAAGGGATCACAGAAGATCCAAAACTAAAATGTCTGTAAGGTTTCCGAAACCTCACCATTTAAAATAGGATGCTTTGTAAACAAATTACTGGCGTGTGGAGCTGCTACTCTAATTCTATCAAAAGGAGAGCAAAGCAATTGAAAACTCTCTCTCTCTCTCTGATCCAGAGTATGGACATAGGAATAAAAGCATAATTTGTTTCCTAGATTTGTGTGCTTTAAGTACTGGACCAAGTTCAACGTTTAACTGCAGCCTACCTTAAGCAACTGAAGCCAAGTTAAGTTGGTCTAAATCAGAATTCCACTGTCTTCTAACCTACAGACAATAAAAAAGATGTTGGGGGATTTGCATTCATGAAGGCACATAGAGCAACAGTTTCTCAATTATCTGTGGTTTCTTCCTTAAGTTGCCCATGGTAAGAATTCTATCCATGCCACTTCCCAAAAAAGAGGCAATCCTGGGATGCCTTAATTTTCCATATTTGCTTTCATGGGAACCTAAAGGCTGCTCCTGTCGAGCTACTCACACAGTAATAGGTAGATTTCACCAAAAATTTCCCATCTCTTTTCTTTGAGAAGAGAAGATGTATATAGCTGCTGCACCAAGAGGTTGCAACCCAAATACAAGAAATTATAAAGATCTCAAAGACAAGTAATCGAACAGATTACAAAATCAATCCAATCTTGGATTGGCTTGCCTTTTAGCAAGATACTGAAGATCCTAATAAAAAATCTCTAATATAAGAAAAAGACTACATTCTCAAAAGCTCTCTTATTTCTCTCATTTCAAATAACCCAAACAATATACAAGGAAATTAAGGTCACTATACCAAAGTCATCTAGTCTTAGACCAAGTGTGGAGTGGATGATTTGGGGATTCCCACCCATTCAAACACAAAAAATGATTGTCAAGTGTAGTTCTACCTCATTTCACCAGGTTGTCCAAGGTAAGAATCCTCGCCAACACAGCTTACCATGCAAAAAACACAGTGTGAGGCGAGGCTTTAGTCTTCTTCACTTGTGTCCTGGGGAAACAATCCAAATCTGATTAAAGTGCTAAATTAAGAGTATGGTTAGAGAGGTCAATGGTTCAATTATTTCAAAAAAAAAAAAAAAAAATCCAAATCTGATTAAAAAAATTAGGATCACCGAAAGATTTCACCAAAAATTTGCCACTTTGTCTTATCTTCTAAACAAGCGTATATTCATGATTCGGATGTACAATAACATCACCCAGTACAAAAAGAAGATTAATCTTATTTCAAAAAAATAAGAAGATTGATCCATTGGTCATTCTCCCAATCATATGGATCATGAAGAAGAGAAATATTCCATTGGATTGCACTTGCATTCACCTCATAACACTCCCTAATCTTTGCATTTTCTAACCTTGCAATCAAAAAAATTCTGAGGTTAGCAGTCTTTCGGTGATAACAGTGATCAATCCAAAACCTGATCCTTCACTCGCTGCCTACAAAGAAATTTGTGCAACTCAAAATGTTGAATCATTTCCTATTAATCCAGCTTCATGGACTACAGCCAAAAGTGCCTGTGCTTCAACTGCTGGTCCAACCATTATCTGCACGACTGAGTTGGCAGCAATAAACTTTCTCCATAGATCATTAGAGGAAGACAGGAAGTGCCATATCCATTTAGTGAGAAATGCCTTGTTGAAGGTAGAAATGGACCTTATGCCTGGATCTTCCCGGGACTGTGGCTATTCTCAGGCAACCAGATAATACATTTTGCTGTGCACTATTACCCTGCAATATCTGCACTATAAAAACTCAAATCTCTCATTGTTTGGAATAAGAAAAGGAGAAAAAGTAAATGGGAAGATTAGACAGTGCTGCTTTAATCAGACTCACAACTCCCCTCCTGCAGTTCGGATAAGATAGGGCCCTGTAACTCAATATCCCTTGTTTCATAACCGAGTGGAAGGCCAATTATTAATATGACAAAGAGGCAACCTTGCAAGCAAGAACATTAACTATCTCGTTAGCTCTAATGCCATTCCCCATAGGAACCATTTTGCAACTTATTCAATTGAACTTTGCGACTCAAACAGCTTGGAAACAAAGGAGAATAATCTCAGGTTCATGAGCGACTCGTCCCATGGCATTAAGGATAAAGTTTTCATCTGCAGTTTTTGAGCTCCATCTCCTGATTCTTCCCACCAAATTTAAGGCTGTGAAACAATTTTACCTTTCCAGCTCTTATAAAGAATATGGTTGAAACCTTCCATAACAAGGACGACTGAAAATTTTCACTTTTTCATTAAGGCCTTCATGGGGCAATCATCCTCAGAATGTTCATCTCAGCACTTGGATAATAAGGCCATCAGATCCAAAAATTCATCTACATTCCAATCATTGAGGCTTCTAGATAGGTAGATATTTCATATAAACTTGTTGGCTGGATCAGATTCTACCAGATGAAAGTCTGTTAGACATTTGGTCCTGGAAAATAAGAAACACTAGGGAGAAAGGACATCATATTTCTCTCATCAGCTATTTTCAGTCTAATTGCATGGTTTTGTTTTCATCTAGAATCCTCTATGCATCTGTGTTGGATTTTATAGATGAAAAGTCATATACATTCATCAACTAGGTAGGCAAACAAAAAACTAAAGGATATTGTTGATAAAGAATCTGGGAAATCTTAGAAAAAAGGAATGTGAGAGTTTATTTCTTGGATGCCTTTCCTTTGTGATTTTCTGGAGAATATATGCCAAAAAGATCTTAGCATCAGGAATTGCCAGCTTTTTGTACCATGAATTTCGTCTGTAGGAACTCTTTTGCATTGTCATTCTGGAGCTGGACTTAATAAGCTCGATGTAGAATCTTGGTCAAACAGTTGCTTTGGGTGTTGGGTATGCCAGCTTTTTGATGTTTAGACATGAGAAGACACAAATGTTTATGGTAATGTTGACTGGCGAGATGCATTTATATGTGTCTGAGATAATACATTCTTGTTTTGGGAAATAAACAATCTTAACCGTCTTTTAAGGTTGAGTACATGCCAAATAATTTAATTCATGGGATTTTCGGAGTGTTTTGGCTATAACTATCTTCCTTATAACATCGTGAGCTGTGTTAGAATCTAGGAGGTCAATTTCTTAATTTTGCAATTTGCTTCGTAGAAGAATTTCGGGGCCTACAGCCCATGCTGGACCACTCGTTAAATTAGATAACGAATCTTTTGAAACTAGGCCATGCTTGATGTACTGGTTATGATTGAAATGTAAAGTGTTGCCTGGGTAATATTTTTGTGCTGTGCTTGAATTGCCAACTTTTGAAATATTTGGATAATATTATGTGTTTTCGGACTGCTTTGACGTATTTGGTAAATTTTTTTAGAACTATGGGAAAGGCCTTATTCATATATCCTCGTAAATATCTTCTTTGATCAGGTGGGTTTCAAAATGTTCTTAGGGGTCACTGCATCTGTGACCAATTGGGATGCTGATGGGACTTGTTGCAGTATTCTTTTGGAGGATAACCCTCTGGTAGACTTTGTAGAGCTCCCTGATACATGTCAAGGTCTATACTACTGCAACATCTTGAGTGGGGTCATTAGAGGAGCCCTGGAGATGGTGAGTATTCTTTATGGCACATCTTTTAACATTTTTCTCTTAATTTCATAACATAATGTCTCCTTTTCTCTTGTTTCAATGTCCTGTAAACAGCAACATGTATTCTTGTAACTGGTCTTTGTTGTTTGTATCACATAAAAATAAATAGCTCTTTGTTTAAAGAGTTAATCACATTGCAATGCCGAAGAAGCTAGTCCTATGATGGAGTTTCATGGTTCAAACTTTAAACTTCCTTTTTTTCTGTGTTAATTGATACTCTGTGTACTTCTAAACCACCTCATGTTAGCAAGTCATGAGTGCTCAAAAATGTGTTTTGTGCTTAATGCCTGCATATCTGTCAGTAATTTTGATAATAGACGAAGATGCTGTTCATACGACTTCTAGTATCCTGCTTATATTACAAGATGTCTGGTTCATGAATACTGTCCTCTCCAAAAAGTATCTGCAACAGGGGTTAGGAAACAGCAGATTCTTTTTGCCGGGATTATCTGTTGCTCATCTTGACAAGGGAGTTTGCGCAGCTATTACTTAGTTGTCATAAATTGTCCTTGTCCTTCTTGAGATGGTATTGCTTAATTCTAATTTTGTTTCTCTTTCTAAATCGTGCTCAGGTGTCAATGAAGACTGAAGTGACATGGATCCGGGATGTGCTGCATGGTGATGACGCATATGAATTACAAGTGAAACTTTTGAAGCAAGTTCCAGAGGAATATCCATACAAAGATGACGAGTGATGGGAAAAAAAAGAAACACTTGCCTTCAATATATGCCTTCAATTCCTCTTGTAACATCTGTTTCTATTTAATCATCTAACAGTAAGATTGATTAGATATTACATGTTCGATTTATGCTGTTATGATTTATGGTGTTCTTTTTTGCCGTCCTTAGTTTATGTATTCCCGTTCAATTACTGAAAGAAATAGGTTAGTGGACATTTTCTTCTAGAAAATATAAGGGTATGTTTTCATTCTCTGTAAACAAAATGAAGATGGTACCATAGAAACGTTAGTATTCAAACCTGTATCTTAGAAAATAAAAACAGGTCATGAATCTGAACATAATAAAAACAAAGTTACAAGTTGACTTTGAAGTTTTAGCAAAGGGGAAAAATTCCGGTGCATTGGAGCCATATTGACGAAGAGCAATGGCCACTCAGAATATTCAAGAGATAACATATTAAAAGGTCCGTTAAGTACACATAATGTTTAAGTGTAAATATAATTTGTGTTTTTAAATTTTTATCACTAATAATATATCTAATATAATTAGACAGATACTAATATAGTAGAAGATCTGTTCGTACAGACATTAAAATTTAAAAATATTGTCAGTATAACAATCACGTGATTAATTTTCTCATTGTCAGTATGTTCTTTTATAATACTGTATTTATAAGTATTGTTAGAAGAAAATTTGAGTGGCATTGTTGTAAAAGATTTTTTTTCTGTTTTTATGTCTATTTTGTATTTTTATAAATTTATATTCGATTTCTAATTGTTTGGAGATAAAAAAAAAAAAATAGAAGAAAAAGGAAAAACAAGAGGAAATATTTGCTAGTATGGTGGCCACACGATGGTCACGTGACTGTTATGTTTGTAATTTTTTTGAAACATGATAATTACTCTGTTTTATGGTATTTGATACAAATATTTAAAATTTAAATAAATTGTATTTAAATGGGAATTTTTTTTTTTTTTGGATGTATTATCAGGAGAATGGTTGTTAAATTAAGTGCATGTACATAAGAGTAATTATGATAAATATCTATCTAAATTTAGTGGCACAGAAATAATATGCTCCATTACATTTTGTCTCCATGAAAGCAACTCTTTCTATACCTGGTCCAAAAACAGTAATTTGACGACGACATTTTTATAGGATCTGTTCTAATCGGACAAGTGGCATTCTCTCTTTGGTGCCGACACCCATGTATTCCTCCCCAAACGTTTCTTGGTTACAAATTATCTACTCGTTGCAAAATGTTACAGACTCCTATATTTCAATTATGCTCAATCATATGTAACGTATTTTATGGGTAGAATCTATAGATATCTAATTTATTTTTCTTTATTGCTTCTTCCAAAGACAACAACAACACAAGTACAGAGAAAGATGTCGACCCACCCAGAATATCTACATACTTTTATACGAACACACACACATCAAATTTTTATATAGTTATGCTTTTCATGGAGTCATGGGATCTCACAATATATATAGTACAAACTTCTAAAGAAGATGTGGTCCAGATTGATTTATTGAATTAATTATAGTTTACAAAAATAAGCAGATATAAGTTTATAATGAAATATATAATTTACCTGTAATAGCAAATTAAATGGAATGAGATATTTATTTCCTCTGAATTCTGTTTTCTTTTTTCTTTTCTCTTTTTTTTTTCTAAACATTTGAGATTATCCTATGCTTATGTTACTAGAAGAAAATGCATATAAAAGTTAGTCATTACATATGCAACGATGCTATAATTAATGACTCTGTTTTCTTCCCCCCTAAAGCTAAATGGTTTTTACCTCCTTTAGGATAAGTGTTCCCATGGAAAATTTCTAATATTTTAATTAAAATTTAAAAATATAATTTTTTTATAATATTTTTTTTTTATCTAAAGTAATTTAATCTGAATTAAAATCGATAGGTTTATTTTTATATAAAAAAAAACAATTTTTCAAGAACTCCACAAACAATTTTTTTTTTATCTTATTCAATCCTTGTGGCTCAAGTCTAATTTTTTGGTCCAGTTAAAAATTTGATACGAATATGAATAAATTTATTTGATACTGAGTATATATGTTTTGATAAATTTAAAATTTATTAGAATTTTTTCAAATTTATTAAGAACAAAAAAAATTTAGAATCATCTGTGAAAAAAAAATATTTATTCAGATACGTAATATTTAACATTTTGGTTAAATTTTCAAATCATCAGGAAGATGAATTATGTATGGATTGTTGATTTACCTACTCTGGCATTAAATATTTTGAAATATTTCAGTTTTCCTATGAAATTTGTAATTTTATATTTTCAAAATATTTTCAAAAATAAGGAATAAAGAAGAAATAAGAAATAACCAATTTGAAAAGAAATCTAAAAAACTGGGGTTAAAGTAAAAATAATAAAAATTTAGTCACGTGAACCGCCACGTCAGCAGCGCGGCCGGTCGCCATGTGCCGCGTGGCAGACACGTGAACACGCGTCCACGCGGGAAGCCACACAGACGATCACGTGCCAATAGATCCAACAGCCTAGATCTCCTCTCGCGCACACAGACAACCTAGATTTGTTCCCTCTTCAGGTGCAATCGAACGATCAGATTTAATCCGATCGTACTATCTAGGTTTATTCTCCAAATAAGAGCAATCCAACATATGGGAGAGGGCTACGTGTCCCTGCACAAATGGCCTAGATCGACGCAAGGGAGGGGGGGAGATATTTAAGCGTTGCATCCCAGGAAGCTCTAACCTTAGCCGCATATGCCCTCGCCGGAGAAGAAGAAGAAGGGTGGTCGGAAAAAAACCTATCATCGTTGATGTCGCATCGAAGCCACCGCCGACATCGGAGAGATAAATATTTTCCCCTCTTTCGTTTGAAATTTGATTTTAAGCCTCCCCACAACCATATCAGAGCTAAAAATTCAAAAGAGAAGCCAGAAATCGAAAGCAAAGCTTGGTCAAGCCGCTGCGATCATGACTTAAAAACTGCTCCAGTGAGCCGTTTTTCGTTTTCCATTCCCTTTGATTTTTCTACTGTTATGCTTATAATCTTTTTCTGGTGCAGATCGACCGAAGATAACCCTTAGCTGCTAGAGAGGAAAGGCAGAGTTGCCGCACTGAAAAATTTTTCGCCGTTAAAGCTTTGATTTTTTTCTTTTTTCGGTCAGTATAGGCTACCTAACCCCATTTTTTACATGTTTACGTACAAAATAGGCAAAAAATAGGCTAAAACTGGCTAGAAACAGCCAAATCAAAAGGAGACATCGTCGTGCTGGAACCCTAAACCAGTCAAGAAGTTTAAAAATGCCTTTTTTTGGCATTTTTAGGGTATTTTGGAATAAGTGATGTGTGTTTTTTATTTTCACAGAAAAAATTCAGGAAATTCGAGAACTACTAGAAAATGTAATGAAAAAGCGGTGTTTCAAACACCAACCCAGTATAAGAATCTCTTACCCTTTTATCCCATTATAGTAAATTAAAGTCTAATAATTAATAACAGTATATTTTGTAAATATTTAAAATCTCTAATTAATTGAATACAGGTCATCAGTAGAGCTGGCAACTGGTCAGTGTATGATATCGCCCTAGTTGTGGTGTCTATTTATTCCTATACTGCCTAAATTACTTATTGTTATATCGTGTGCTTTTATTTATTAATTTTAATTGCTTTCTCATTTATTGATTTCTTAGTTGTTATTTCCATCTATTGGCTGATTTGAAGTAAATGTTTTAATCACATTTTCTTAATTATTTATATTGTGTGTTTACATGTCATACTATTAATATGAGATGGTTGTGTATAATTAGTGACTAGTTGATGATGTGGATATGTGTAAAAAAAGCTTATCGGGTATCATGTGAAAGGTTGTACGGACCAGGTGCATAGGGCAAACTCAATAGTAGACATTGCCTTAGTCGAATGGGGCTAAAAAATCTCATATCGGAAAGGGTTTGGAGATATAGTTCACCCTTATACCATACAGATTATTGAGACGGTGGTACATTCGGCACTTATTACTGGACAGGGTATGAGGACAGCCAGTTAATTGATAAATTCAATATTAGGTCTGTACGTAAGAGAAACCCTATGGACTCCTAGATGTACCGGTAAGTAGGTAAAAAAATAACATTTACTATTATTGTTCCTTTAAAGGTATAATAAATTGTTATCCTAATTATTACTTTCATAAGCCAGTTTTGGAAACTTAAAAATGGTAGGTATGAAACTTATGTTTTTATATTATATGAATTTATTAAAAAAGAAAATGGTTCAATTGGTTGTTTTAATATTTTTTTACTAACATTTAATTTTTCGTATCGATGTTAAGTGTTGACATTTTTACTCGGCTAGTATATCTCATCCTCATTATTTAATCATTTAAGATCTGGAAGACCAAGATTCGAATCTTGAACAGTAAAAAAGTTGCAACTAGAAGTTGCCTCCTGCATCCCATCAGAGTTGTCTAGCTGAGGTTGACTCTATAAGAATTTAGTTACGTATTTATTTATGTTATTTTAAATTTTCTAAAAGAGACATTCTCATAACCCTATTTGGTATCCCAATTTACTGTGTAAAAAATGTAAATTCTAAACTCTTAATTGCTTCTGTTATTATTTTACTAATTTAATATTCTCGTTTTCATTAAGTTTTGGGTATTTACAGTTGGTATCAAAGTCACGTTTCTTGAAACCATTCATTGTATAAAAGTTAGAATCGTTTAATGTAACCCAACACTCAACCATTCATTGTGAAATACAGGTACAAGGACATGAGGAGAGGAAGACCCCCACTGAACAGAGACACCTGGGATGGGTCGCTTCGAAATAGATGTCGGTTGGTTCTTCAAGATTCTGGAGAGACTCGTCTCTGCTCAGCTGGTTTGGGAAGAAATGAGGGAGCTGTCTGACCCTCCACCACTGATACAGTATGAGTCACCCTTACAACGAGAAGATCCAGTGCTACCTCGATACAACTTTTCTCTTCCACTGTATCATTCAATACTGCCATAATACAATCTGGTGCCCTTATTATTCAACCAAGTGCCACCACAAGGTCACATGGTTCCTCCTCAGCATAATCCAGTTCCTCTTCAACATGATGTAGTTCCACCTATGATGGACCTGAGCTATATTAAGTGGCACAAGAAACTTAACTCATCTAATTTTACAGGGGTATTCACGTTCGAAGAAGTTGAATACTGGCTGGCAGGGACAGAGAAGGTCTTCGTAACTCTTAGGGTAATTCTCGAATAGAAGTCATATTTGTTACTTACATGCTCGTAGGTAAGGCAAGTCGTTGGTGGCAACTAAAGTAGGCCATTCTACCTATTCCGGTCATCTGGGAACAGTTCCTAATAGCTTTCAATATAGAGTACTTCTCAGAACACTTTCGGCATTTTGAAGGAGATGGAGTTTGCACATCTGGTCCAGTGTGATATGATAGTGTTTGAGTATGGCTGAAAATTCCTTGAGTTGGGTCGATACTCTCTGAAAAGCATGATGGATGAAGGCAAAAAAGCAAGTAAGTTTAAATGGGGCCTCCGTCCTGAGATCAGATAGTAACTGTATTTATTCAAGCTCAGTACCTACTCAGTAGTTTTAGCTAAGGCACAGCTGGTAAAAATGAACTTTCACATCTTTCTTCCAGCAGTGGCCAATTTCAGCCCCTAATTCTATATCGCAGATCAACACCTACTGTACCAATTCAACAGAACAAGAGACCTGGACCTGCGACTCAAACTCCTCCTCAGACCGCGACAATAGGACGCAGCAGGACTTGCCAACACTATGAAAAAGACCATGGGGACCGACGCTACTATCGTCTCAACAATATATGTTGCATACCTGGAATTGCCCAATACTATGTCAGAGAGTGTTCACAAAATCAGAATCAGAGCAGATCTCCAATCCAAGGTAAAGCCTATACCCTCACTCAGCAGGATGCTGAAACCAACCCGTACGTAATACATGATACATACACTATTTGGAGTCACGTTTGCAAGAAAATGTGATGGGTCCTTGAGGTTGTGTATTGACTACAGGGGATTGAATAGGGTTACAATCAAGAACAAGTACCCCCTCTCAAGAATTGATGACTTTTTCGATCAGTTACAGGGTGCTCAAGTTTTTTCCAAAATTGACTTGCATTCAGGTTACCATCAGGTAAAAATCAAGACAGCGAAAATTTTCAAGATGGCATTCAGAACCCGGTATGGGCACTATGAGTTCCTGATCATGTCATTAGGGTTAACCAATGCACCTACTATTTTTATAGACTTAATGAACATGGTCTTCATGCAGTTCTTGGATAAGTTCGTCATAGTATTTATTGATGATATCCTGATCTATTCAAAGAATAGAGAGGAACATGCTCACCATCTGGCTCAAGTTTTACTGATTTTTAGAGAAAAAACTATATGCAAAACTACATAATAGTAGGTTTTGGCTTGAACAGACTACCTTTATAAAGCATATAATATCAAAGGATGGGGTGTTAAGGAATCCGGAGAAGGTTGAGACAATAATGGGTCGGGAGAAATTGACTTCGGTTAAAGAAGTTCGAAGCTTTTTGGGTATGACAAGCTATTATCGTAGGTTTGTGGAAGAGTTTTCAAGCCTATCTACACCCCTGACCTGACTTATGAAAAAGAGCGTCAAGTTTGAGTGGAATGATGAATGTGAAAGGAGCTTTACAGAGCGCAAAAAGCGATTGACTATCGCGTCAGTTTTAGCTCTACCGAGTAAAATAGGTGAATATACAGTATACAGTGATGCTTCCTACCTAGGATTGAGTTACGTTCTGATGCAACACAAAAAGGTCATAACCTATAAATCTAGACAGTTGAAAACTCATAAAAAGAATTATCTCACCCACGACTTGGAACTTGCTATCTAAAGGTACCAGTAAATAGGTAAAAAGGTAACGTTTACTATTATTATTCTTTTAAATGTGTAATAAACTGTTATTCTGATTATTGCCTTCATAAGCCAGTTTTGGAAACTTAAAAAGGGTAGTTATGACACTTAAGTTTTTATATTATATGAACTTATTGAGAAAGAAAATGGTTCAATTGGTTGTTTTAAGATTTTTTTACCAATATTTAGTTTTCCGTATCGGTATTAAGTGTTGACATTCTTACTGGGTTAGTGTAGTTCAACCCCCCTTATTTAACCATTTCAGATCATGAAAACTAAAATTTGGATCCTAAACAGTAAGAAGATTGAGACTAGAAGTTGTCTCCTACATTTCATCAGAGTTGCCCAGCTGAGGTTGACTCTATAGGAATTTAGTTACGTTTTTATTTCCATTCTTTTAAATTTACTAAAAGAGATATTCTCGTAACTCTATTAGATATTCTAATTTACTGCGCAAGGAATGTAAACCCTAAACTCTTAATTATTTTTGTTATTATTTTACTAATTCAATATTCTCATTTTCATTATATTTTGAGCCTTTATATATTACCTCTTATATTATATTTTTCGCAATATAGTCAAGATACTTACCAATTATTTCTTCTTGTGTATAGTTCTGTTTTTGGAATGACCTGTATTGTTTGTGTACTTTCTATTCATATATAACTTTAATATTGGAACTTAAAAAAGAATAAAAATAAGAATAAAGTTAGAGAATACTATAAGAAAATTGGATATTGATATGAAATTTTCAACCAAATTATAGTAAAAAATAGACACAAATTTTTATAAATATTTATCGTCTTCCTAAATAATAGATGAAAATTTTGTAAATAAAATTATCATTTATCAACTCTCTATATATATAGGTAATTTAAATTGAGTAAAATTTTAATAAAGAATATAAAACATTAAATTTATTTCACAATTTATGCATAAATATAAATAAATATATAGCTATTATAACACTATATTCTACAAAACAAATGTACATTATAAGTAGTTCAATTCCACTTAGATACAAATACTCTAAATATTAAATGAACACGTTTAATTAAGTAGATATTGTAATAATATTATAAAAAATATATATAATTTATCAGAAAAGATGAATTGGTAGTGGTGCACCAAAATAGACATTGATTTTTCAGAAAAAGCCAAGCGGAGGATGCTGGAAGTTTGCAATGAAAAGATCCATGAAAAGAGAATAGAATTGGCGAAAAGGAAAGCTCATTGAAAATGCATATATAGGGTAAAGCAGGTGGGGCCATGGGGTTTAATCGTACGAGTTAACAAATAGACATATGTATATATATATATATATACATATCCAGAATTATTGGGTTTTTCTCATTCATTCAAGGGATCATTTACTATTATTGCAAGTGCTCGACCTGTCCTTCTCATCGACTTTCCTTTCTCTGATAACACATACAGCCGCGTGTTCTTTGCTTTAGCCATAAATTCTAAATCTCTGATTCCATCCAACTTTTGTTGTTACTCCCCTATCCACATACCATCTCTATATATACCCACTTCCCACTTCTCTTCTTTCCCAAATCCCTCCAAACCCTACCTAGCTACCTACTCTCCCGTGTAAGTTCTACGCTTATGATTTTCACTTATGAATCTCATTGTCCTACAGCTAATAAAAGCCCTTCTCTCATTTTTCATTACTGTCTCCATGCATCTCTCACTCTATATATATACACACACACACACACATATAAATCAAATTAAGCTGAGTGTTTTGCCATATATATGGAAACTAACCAGGATCACAAGCTACTTGGCAATTGTACTGTATGATTCAAGTTAATTTGACTAGTGATGCATCGCTTGAGTTTTAGTTATCAAATCTTTTTGAGAAAAATCAACCGATGACTAAACCAGAGTACAACCGCTGATAATCCACTTGGTATTATATATATATATATATATATGATATTGAAATTAATGAAGCTCCCTGTCGTAAATATATACTAACATCAAAGCAGTAAATTAGCATGTTCATATATGTAGAATTAGAGCAATGTTTACTTTTTTTTCTATAATTCATGGTGACTTGGTGTGTGAGATGGCTTCCATTTATAGTATAACAATACCCATATGTTCACTATAGTTAGTCAACATTTTTTAGTTTTCTCCCATATATATACACGCACACATGCATATACGTGTCTTTGTATATATTACTGCATAATTAAAAGAAATTTTTTTCTTAATTTAACGATTTTACCAAGAGAATTAGCGATTGCACTTCATAACCAAAATCTTTCCTCGCTATCTCCTTTGGTATTCGGCATGAAAATTAATTAGTGGTTGTTGCTGTTTTGAATAGAGATACATATATACATTGAGAGGTGAAAAGCGTATATATATATATATATTATAAATGATCTCAGAATATAAAAATCCATGCATGATTTTTGCTGTTTTAAACTCCTGCGTTCAGGTTTCAAGATGGAAATGGAACCTCCATTTGAAGATTTGTACAAGGCCCTTTCCAACAAGAGATCTAGCATTAATTATGATCAATCTCTTCTAAAACCAAAGGATGATGTTATTGTTACTGAAAGTGTAGAACTGCCTCTGATCGATCTCGATCGTCTGAATTCTGGGCAATTGGAGTACGAGAATTGCTTAAACGACATGGCTGAAGCTGCAACTCGCTGGGGTTTTTTCCAACTCATAAATCATGGGATTCCAGAGGACGTTTTAAAGAGGATAATACACGAGCAAAAGAAACTATTCCACCAACCATTCTCCAACAAATCTCAACCTAATTTCTTGAATTTATCTGCGAATAGTTACCGCTGGGGTAACCCTAAAGCTACTTCTTTAACGCAGTTTCACTGGTCAGAAGCATTTCACATGTCTATCTCTGATATTTCAAGGATTGATCAATATCATTTCAGCAGTCTCAGGTACTTGATTTAGTAATTTTTATTAATTTTAGAGATTTTTTAATTTGTTAGGATTGGTTTGTTTGGAAGTGCATCTAAATTTATTATAATAAACTTTGAGTATATAAAGCTTTGATATATGAAAATATTGAACATCTCTTTAACTTTTAAATTATAATACATAAAATTGTCAGAAAATATGTTGTTAAGTAGTAGAAGTAGAATTTTAAGACCAACATTTAGTAAAACGACTAAATTATGTATAAATTGCTAGTTACCGTTTAGCAACACTTTTAGCGACAACTCTAAAACTATTATTTAAATGCATAAATTAGATCAAATAGGATACCAACTGTAAAAAATGTTGCCGAAAGAGGAGGTAGAAATCAGATCAAATTAGCATCAAAAGAAACTATTTAGAGTTTGGTTAGCTCTTATTTTGCTAGTTGATTTTCTAAAGAGCTTTGATACTTTGAAACTTTTGAGAAGATGACAATATCTTTAGTTATTTAACTCAGATTTCTCATTAAAACTAATTTTAATTGTATCACCATGAAATTATATAAAATCTACTGTAACCCAAGAAAAAACTACAATTAAGCTAGTCTTTATAGTGATCATTATAAGCATGACCAAATATATCTAAAGCTTTTTAAATTGTTAAGAACTGAGCTAAAGTCAACTCTTCAAAGCCAACATTTAAAAAAGATCTGAAACATATTACCTACCTCATTTTTTATGATATCTTTATTTTTCAGTAGACTTGATTTTTTTAACAGTAGAGGTATGAACATTAAATTTTCACCATTTATCTAAAGGTGAACTAAAGTGAATTGTTTTAAAATTTTTGATTTTTTTTATTTTTGAACAAACAAGAAAGTTACCATGTCTGGACAATGAAAAAAATAAAATTTTGCAATTCTCATTTGTCTTTAACCCACCAAGGAGTTTTTACTTCAATTATATTATTAATCAATCCTCATAAGACTAAAATTTCTCTTGAAAAATAATTTTGTTCATTTCTACCTAAATTAACTAATTAGTTAAGTAGAATAATATCAATCAAACCTTGCTTGAGTTAAGGAAAAATGTAAAAGATGACCATGAGAGAAACAACTACTTGATAAAACTTGGAACGACGATTTAAAGATCTACACTTTTTAAAAAAAAAATTTCAAAATTTTCTAAAACGAAAAACAATCCGAAGAAAAAATGTAAAAAAAATAAGTGACAATAAAATTCAATAGAACTTGATAAAAAAATGACTATGATATCTTCCCTTGTAGCCTCTAGCTTTTGCTTCAATTATTGTCAAGAAAAAATCTCCATCTTATGAGAAAAACAACAAAGGTCTCGTAAAAAGATATATTTTTTCACATGTTATAGAAAAAATATATTTTAAATTCGATTTCTAAATTAGTTTATTGGCATCATTTGGATTCACTATCACATTATTTAGACTATTTAAAAAAAAAGTCTAAATATTCTTTTTTCATCAAATAAAGGTCTTGTGAGATTTGTTTTACATATTAAATATGAATATCTTTAATTTAAAAGACATCATATTACTTAAAAAAAGCAAGTTTAATACTAACTTCTATGTAAGAAAGATACATATATGAAATTTATATTAGTAAAAAGTAAGAAATATTTCTAAGTAAATGTATTATGAGATCGTAACTTTTTTTAAAAGACGAATTTTTTTCTCTATGCTAAAACTCTAAATCTATTCAATAGAGAATAGATGTATTCAAAATTTTATCTTGAATTGATGTATTTGCCTCTTATAGCCTTAGTTCTACCTTTCTACAAGACAAGTTTATCGTTAAAGTTTTGAACTGTTGGATTCTAAGTGTTAGCAAAACTTAAAGAGTTACACCCAAAAGAACACTAAAAGAATACATATAAAGAGTGCTTGTCCAATATTTCACAACAAAATACAATTTTTGCAGAGTTAGTCTTTAATTCAGAAGCCAGCTAAAGATCTCAAGATTCACTTTACACTTGTATTTTTATCTTTAATTTAAGATTACAAAAAGTAAAAAATAACATCTGTAAATTCCAGATGAGAAATTTCTCAAACAAACACAAAAAATCTAACCCTTGTTAAATGCAGTAGTAAGCATGAGGGACAAATTATTCACAGTTAAATTATTAAGGCAAAAAAGAAAAAAAGAACATGACACCACTTTTGAAATTGATAAGACCTATTGATGAGCCATCAGACCAACTATTATATACATGTATATGTATATAAACTTTTCCCTTTTTGGTTCTTAATAAATTATTTTCTAAGTTGGTTTTTGTGAATGTAAAAAGTTCTTTTGTTTTTTTTTTTATGAATGATGAATTTATAAAGTTAAAATTAAATATCATTTTGGTAAATTAATCATTAAATAAAAAATTACAATTAAAGTAAATTAAATATACTCCAAACGAAAATTCTAAATTCTAATTCTAATTTTTACAGTTTAAAAAATAAAATATTATAAATTTAAATCAATTTTGGTGTTCCATATATCATCATTTAATTTTTTTAATATATATTATTTTTGAAAAAATTATTTAAATGATACATTTACAATATTGGTCAACATCATAGCATTGTAGTAATTATGTATGGTCATCAACGTGATAAATATTGGTCAACATCATATATATATGTGTGTGTGTGTGAGTGTGCGCGCGCGCATATATATATATATATATATATATATGATGGAAAGAGAAAATATAGTATGATATTGTGATGCCAAATTAAAGCAGTGGTTTTGTCGTACTACGCTTGTCTATCTGTGTTTTGGGAGTGAATACCCCACGGGGCATGGTTTTGTCACGTGGAAAGTTGGGATGCCACGTGACAATTCGTGAAGCCCCACGTGATATATCTCCTAAAATTTCCCACCTTTTGTCTCACTTTTTTCTCATTATTAGAAATAAACCTACCAGTGTTTTGTCTTTTCCTCCTCTTATCCATGTCCTACCCCACCAATATATATATATATATACATATCAATCATATTTTTTAAAATTAAAAAAAATCTGCTTAGTTAACTAATTAAACTTATTCATTATTTAATATTTTTTACACAAAAATATTATAAACTAGTTAAAATTTAATTAAATTTAATAATAATAAATTTTTTATTCTATTAAAAATTAAATATTATAAATATATTATCGTTAGTTCATAATATATACACAAAATGACGAATTTTAAATTTTTAGTAAAATTTAGATGGTCGTATTCTTATTATATATATACACTCATATTCTAAATAATATATTTTTTATGCAATATTATATAACAATTAGAGCAAGGAGAATGCTAAGTATAAAATTGAGGTTCAGCCCATAAAAATGTAATTTCTATGCAAGAAACTAAGTTCTAATCCATTTGAATATTAGTTTGTATGAGTTGGGAGAAAATACTCTTTTTTAAATTGGTAAAACTATGTAATTAGGTTTGGTTTCAAGAATTTTGAGAGAATAGAAAGGAAATATTTTTCTAGGGATTGCTATTTCTAATTTTAGATAGTTTTTTAAGATAATTATTTTATAATCTCTCAAAAGTTATATATATTTCTCAGCTCATGCAAGTTAATATATTTTAAGCTAATAAAGTTTCTAATAAATTTTTTCGACGTACCTATTAGACAGTCTCCAATAATCAAGTCTCTACCAAATCATCATTATATGTTTGCTATGTGGGATGTGTAGTTTCTTTTCAATATATGAGCTTGAATTTTGAATTTAAGAAAGTAAAAAACATAAAAATCAAGTATGTACTAATAAGTGAGAGTGAGTAACATATGCAGGTTGAATAGAGAACATGGTAACTGTGAAATTTGAATTTTTAATATTTATTTATCAAAAAAATTAAGTAACACGTTTAATTAATTGACCAAATTACATTCCCCCACATGTTAGAATTGAACTTAGAATCAAATGTTCACTTATTTCTAATAAGGAGAAAGTATTGATTAAGTTAAAACTTGTTTATCATGACTACTTTTATTTGAATGCAATTATGTTTTACTCATCTAACTATTTTTGAAAAAATTTCTTCGAGTAGTAATATTTGATATTTCATTCCACATGCACATTATCTCATCATTGTTGAATGTACTTCACCAATAGGAAAACAATTGAAGAGTATTCAGTAAAAGTTGACAACCTTGCACAAAGAATATCAGAGCTTCTAGCAACGAAGTTGAGTAGTATTAAGTCGAGTTATTTTCGAGACAATTGTAAGCCAAGCTCTAGTTATATTCGAATGAACAGATACCCCCCTTGTCCTTATTCTCCCAATAAAATTACAGGCCTTCTCCCTCATACTGACAGTGATTTCCTCACCATTGTTTACCAAGATCGTGTTGGAGGCTTACAATTAAAAAGGGACAATGGTTCATGGGTTAGTGTTAAACCCTCTACAAATGTTCTTAGTGTCAACATTGGTGACTTATTTCAGGTATGTACATATGTATATAATTTATTTTTAAAGAACTAACTTATCAATATTTTAATTAGCTAACTTTGTAGTATATTATTATCTTTAAAATTTCATCTCCCTTAATTTAATGAAGATAAGGTATGAGTTTTGGGTAATTATCATGAAATATCTTCATATTTTTACATTTACATTAAAATTGATTTTGGGTGCATGCAGGCATTGAGCAATGGTGTTTACAAAAGTATCGAACATCGAGTAATTGCTCCTCAAAAAGTAGAAAGGTTGTCAATCGCATACTTTTTATGTCCTTCCCATGATGTCATTATACAAAGTTGCAGTAACAAGCCACCCATTTACAAAAACTTCAGTTTCAAAGAGTATACCCTACAAATTCAACGCGATGTTGATTCAATTGGTGATAAAATTGGCCTTTCAAGGTTTCTCTTCTAACATATATATATATATATAGGTATAAAATTCAATACCCATATGTTCAATTAAAATTGTAGTCTTTTTTTACAGTTATGACTATAAAAGAAATGATATACAGTAATGACTATTTTTAGTAACAAATAATTTTTGTTACTATAATTAGATCTATTTAGACAAAATTTTCATTTATATAGTTCTTACCTTTATAAACGAATATTTTATTTGTATATGTCAACCTATACTAAAAGAAATTATGTTGACATAGGTAAAACCTTGTACTAATGGAGAGTTTCTACTTGTATAGCCCGAGAACCTATTCCTGCAGCAATTTAAAGCCCTTTGGAAGAATTTCACAAGGGGATGGAAGAGACTTTCGTTAGTATAGCTTCTATGAGGTTATACTGATGGAATTTAATGTATTGCAACTGTTTTTTCCGTTAATATAGTTGAATTTGTTGTAATAAAAATTCGTTTCAAATCCATAGATATGTAAAAAACTAAACACATAATCTCATACTGAATTAATGATAAATGTAAACGAAAACATACCTGAATCCATCGCAGAAAAAATTTTCGCGTCCGGTGATAAAATCTTCCGAATCAATACAGTGCTTAAAAACTAGTTTTTTCTGGTGACGGAATTTCAAAAAAAAAAATGGTAACCTTATGATTCAGGTACCATAATCGTATTTTATATTGATAAATTTTTACAATTTTTATTTTGTTCATCATAAAATAAGAATATTATTAAAAAAAATCATATTTAAACTTAATACATTAACGTTCAATACTGTTTAATCATATTTGATAATTTTTAAACGAATTTATTAAATTGATAGTTTGATATGTATATTAAAATTCATATTAAACCTACATGTTACGAAAAAAAAAAATCCAATAGAATTTCCTTCCAGCATGCTCTTAATTTGATTGGATAATTATTTTGACGACTAGAATCCTTTCTACTGTGTGGAATTTCGTCCTCTTTTGTATATATATCTTTGATAAAGCTTAAATTTTGAATCTACATGTATATATACATATGGCCGGAGTATAATACGCTGATTGGACAACTTGAGTCGTTACTTTGCGAGGGGAAACTGTTGTGTTCCCTGGTCCCCATTAATGAACAAAGTCCAGAAGCTTATAATATCAATAACTGGTTCCTGATTGGACATTATCAATCTTCCTCAATCAGTGGATTATACATACATATATATATATATATATATACTGATATATCTAAGCTAAGGTTAGTAGTGTATACACATGAAAACATACATACATATATACAGGAAAATACCAGAAATTTTAATGGTTTAATTTCAAAGATATGGTTTGGAATCTGATAGGTTTTGGTCTCGGATCCCTTTGATTATAATTATCTTATCTCATCTTCTTGGCCCTATGCTTAATTTGACCTTGAGATGTAGGGTAAAATAAAATGTTTTATGCTGGCAATATGAGGCATTTGGTGTACTGAAAATATATGGATCTGTAAAAAACTGTGCTTATATATATATATATATATATATATATATATAATAGGGCTTTGATAAAAGTTATATGTGTGGGCATTTGAAATATTCTAGACTAATTAATAAGTTAATAAATTATAAATCAAATTGCAGTAAGTGTGAGCCTCTTTCTTTCTCTTAAGAATTTGGGCTTTGTTTTAATTTCTTTCAGGTGGATATGGGCTGAAAAAGGAATGCGTATTAATAGTATTTTAGTTTATTTCTCGATAATTTTATAATAAGATACTTTTTATTTAATATAATTTATTTAAAAAATACATAATTTGAATTCGAAAAAACTAATCACATCAATTTTATAAAAAAAGTATCTTACTTTATTAAATTAAATAATGCATATATACATATAAATACACACACATAATCCCTTATATTATTGAGATAATATTTTATCCAATTATAAAATTAATATTTTCCGATATACTAATTTATAATCTTGTTATTTATTAAAATTTATTAAAAAAATAAACAGAAAAGTGAGAAATCTACCTCACATTTTTTAGAGAGGCACCAAACATAATTACCTTGAGAGAGAAAACCCTAAAAGAGTTTTGTAATTGGCTGATCGAATAAAGGTATTTACACCGTAGGCATAATAGGTGCACATATAGCGTATTTGTAACTTATCATTATCTTTGCTAGTTTAATGAAATATTGCATTTTGAACTCTTTTTTATTGCGAGTTTAGACACACAGTCTATTTCTTAATCAAAAGTTAATTAATAATATTTAAGAAAATATATGATAGCTGCAAACTTTAACATGTAGAATTGGCAATTGTCCAAAATGCCATATAATTAAGATATCAATATTAACTCTATAGCTTTTTTTCATTAATACGATATCTGAACCTTTGCTCACAAAAAAAGTGCATTTAAATCTAACTTGAAAAAGGAAAAAAAAAAACTAGTTTCTAATCAAGACAGTTTTCACAATGCATGTAAAATTCATACTTTTTCTCATAATTACATAAAAACTGATAATAACAACTTCAATTCCAGCTCGTGATTGATCAAATTGATCGATAAGGAGATGTATCGCTGTTTTGCAATTTAACGAATCTGTAATATGCTCCATCATGGCCTAAAGAAATCAGTTCATTATGTGATCCTTGTTCGATAACTTTTCCATTCTTGATAACAGCTATGGAATCCGATTTCTGTATTGTTGATAGTCTATGTGCAACAACCACACAAGTTCTTCCGACCATGACATTCTCAAGTGCTTCTTGAATTAAGCTTTCAGATATACTATCAAGTGCACTTGTTGCTTCGTCTAGTAGCATGATTGCTGG
This sequence comes from Carica papaya, assembly GCF_054855325.1. Lineage (NCBI taxonomy): Eukaryota > Viridiplantae > Streptophyta > Magnoliopsida > Brassicales > Caricaceae > Carica > Carica papaya. The sequence goes on along the minus strand of NC_142312.1, from coordinate 26,786,314 downwards.
ATTCTTGAGTATGGCACGAGCGATTGCAATCCTTTGTTTCTGACCTCCCGAGAGCTGAACTCCTCTTTCTCCACAATACGTGTCATACCCATCTGTCATTCCACTGCAAATAGTCACAAAAACAGAATCAGGAAACTAACTGTTAGAGTTCAAGTTCTTTTAGGCATGTTCACCATATCAAGTTTCAGTCTTTATGTATGGTGATGATATAAAATATCATTTGAGAATCATGGTTTCTCGTACCTTATGAATTCATGAGCATTGGCGAGAACTGCAGCTCTTTTAATCTCAGATTCTGTTGAATCTTCTCGCCCATAAGCAATGTTTTCACGGATAGTTCCAGCAAATAGTGTTGGCTCCTGACTGACTAGTGCAATGTGCGTTCTTAACATTTTCAAGTTATAGTTTTTAATGTCCTGACCATCTATCAAAACTGATCCCTTTAATGGGTCATAAAATCTCTCAATAAGTCCAATAATGGTAGATTTACCAGAGCCACTCTGCCCCACTAATGCCATTGTTCTTGCTATATCAATTCTAAGGCTCAAGCCCTTGAAAATCATCTGTTCAGGTCTGGAGGGGTATGCAAAGAAAACATTTTTTAAATCTACACGACCTTTTATTTCTTTCTTTATATCTAACCCCCACATGTGTTCCGGGTCAATCTCACTTTTCCTGTCAAGGATTGCCAAAACTGATGCAACAGCATTGCTTCCCTTGGATAAATCATTGGTCATGCTTCCAGCTTCAGCAATGATATATGCAGAGAATACCAATACCAAAAATGCTTGGAAAAGGTGCTCTGGTGATATTAGACCTTGCGTTAAGAGTCTCCCTCCGTACCAGTAGGCTAATGCTGTAGAAGCTGTGTTGAAAAATTGAGAGCTAAAAAGGCCAAGACCTGAGAGCCAAGAGTGTCTAACACTTTCTTGCTTCGGACCTTTGAGAGTCTCCATAAAAAGTGCCAAAATTCGTCTCTGAGATGAAAATGCGGTAATAGTTCTGTGATTAGTAACAGCTTCACTTGCTAACTGACTTCCTTCTTTTTGTGCTTTTTGAGCTTTGCTAGCCATACTCTTCGTCACCATACTTCTCGCGTAAAAGCTCCCGATCACTAATGGCTGCACTGCAATCATCACCAGAGACAACTTCCAATTTAGTATAAGAGCCACTGCATAAGCAAAGATAGATCCGAAAATGGCTTGAACCAACAATGACATCCTGTCCCCAACAAGGGACCTAACCATGTTGGCTTCGGTGGCTAGCCTTGTGCAAATGGCTGCACTTGTGTTTTCTTCTTCATCAAACCAACCTACCTCGAAAGTCATCAGCTTTTGCAGCATTTTCTCCCTTACCCTTTTGGTCAATTTCTCTCCCATAACAGCAAAATTGTAATGTTGAAGCAAGCTGGAGGTGAAGTTGAGAGCAGCAATTCCAAGGAAAACATATGATAAAGTTCTTGTTTCGGACTTGATTTCACTTTTCTTGGGGCGGAAGTAAATTGATATAAGTGATCCGACACAGTAGGCATTTATAGGCTGAACTGCTCCTGACCCAATTGCAGCCACACATCCAACTATGGCCCTTCCCCATTCGGGTGCGTTCATTTTCAGCAGACGCCATTGGGAGGGACGACGATTAGTTAGTTGTTTCAAGTTTTCGTCAAAACTATCAAAATTAGGATCATACTGTATGGAGTAAGAATAGGGTGTGCCAATTGATAATGCAGGGCTAAGGGGGTTTATCACTGGAGTATTTGGTACACTTGGTATAAAACTCATTGGACTCGCTGCAACACTAATTCTATACTGATTTCTCACTTCCATTTGATTACTGGTATCACTTGAAGCTTCATTTTGCAATGCTGCTTGCTGCAACTCTACCATCTTAGCATATTCTCCGTTGATTTCCATAAGCTTGTTATGTGAACCCGATTCAATTAATCTGCCAGCTTGAAGAACACATATCAAGTTTGCTGTTCTTATCGTGGAAAGACGATGGGCAATGATGATTGATGTCCTTCCTACAGATGCTTGATCAATTGTCTGTTGTACTAATCGCTCAGATTGTGCATCCAACGCACTGGTAGCTTCGTCCAGTAACAAGATTTTTGGATCTCTGATCAGAGCCCTTGCTATGGCAATTCTTTGCTTTTGCCCACCAGACATCTGGAAACCAAACTGGCCAACCTGAGGGATCCAAAGAAATTTGTCAGAAAGAAAATTTTCAAAAGCTTAAATAATATTCCTGACTTGACAAAGTTCATCAATTCATATATATCTTACTTGAGTTTCATATCCATCTGGAAACTTGGTGATGAAATCATGTGCATTTGCAGTCTTAGCTGCATTTATCACATCATCCATTGAAGCTGCTCCTTCTTTCCCAAATAGTATATTTTCTTTAATACTTGTGGCAAAGAGAATAGGTTCTTGATTAACCAGACCCATCTGAGATCTCAACCATTTTAGTTGAAGTCTTCTGATCTTGGACCCATCCAAGAATATTTCTCCTTCAATGGGGTCATAAAATCTTTGGAGCAAAGCAAAAGTTGTAGACTTGCCAGACCCACTACCCCCAACAAGACCTACAGACTTACCTGCAGGGATCTTTAAATTCAACCCTTGTAAGATTGGTGTATCGGGCCTTGATGGGTAACTAAAATGGACATCTTTGAATTCAATTTCTCCTCTCACATATGATAAAGCCTTTCCCTTTTTGTCTTCTGTATCTATAGATGGAACCCGGTCAATCATTTCGAAGATTCGAGTTGCAGCAACTGTTGCCTCAGTAATGGCAGTTAGATTAGGGAGTGCACCCAAGATGCTCCTGCAAGATTATATGTTGTTTAATTTTAATGATTTTTTTTATAATTTTAATAAAAATGTAAAGTCAAATTTTTAATTCATTGTAACTATTTTAATTAATATAATCATCAAAAAATATAATAAGTTTGCTGAAATTAAGTTCAACTTGATTTTTATAGTTCCGTCGATATATAAATGAACTAAATTTTTGATCTTACTGACTAAAATATTATAATCAATCGAAACATATTTGAAAGAAGAAATTACAGGGAGAAACTTACAATCCACCCATGATGACATTAATCCCAGCTACAAAGATAGAGCCTCCTTTTTCTCCTTTGTTAGTGACTAAGTAACTTCCAATCCAAGCTTGAAAAGCCCAGCCAAGGTAAATGGCTCCCATACTCCCCATCATCAAACCCTTTGCGAAACCTTGCTTAATTCCCAGTTCCAGTGTCTTCTCAAGAGCAGAACTGAATCTATTCGATGTTTGATTCTCTGCTACATATGAATATACTGTTCTTATGGAGGAAATTGCTTGTTCTGCAATTCCACCAGCAACCCCATAAGCTTCAATCATCTTCATTATCACATCCATCATGAGCTTCCCGAAAACAAGCCCCGGAACAATGAACAAAAGGGTGAAGGGAAGAGCTGCCAATGCAAGTCTCCATGACAAAATAAATGAAAATAGCAAGCAAAAGAAGAATGTTGACAAATATGCAAGGCAATCAGGTATCTGCATCCAAAAAAGAAAACATATTATAACCAAATCATGCCATCATTCAAATGAATATACATATATATATTGATATTTTGTGGGAATTGGCCTTTTCTCTGGGAATTTACATTCAATTATTCATTGTCTTGTTTTGCAGGCTACCTAGGCAGAATTTCATATTTGACAGCATTATGTTCTTACAGAAAATTTTTATTTTTATCGAAGGGTAATGATCTAACCTTCTCGCATATTGCAACTTGAATTGAATTGGCATCCGAAGATATGGTTGAGACAACTTTGAAAGTTGTGGAAGAATCAGCAGCTTGTGTGTCAAAGAAACTTACATCCTGTCTGAGAACAGATTTGAGATATCCCAGTCTCATTCTAGAAGTTTGTCTCTCCGCGGTTCTTGTCCAGCAAATTCCTTCTGCAACAAATACCAACACAGACCATATATACCATATATGTTAGATAATGGTGCATAAATAAGTTTGAAGTCTTCCGATTCATTTTTACTTTTAGAATACTCGAATTTTAAAGTGGTAACTTACCAACAAAGGAGGAAAATCCAACGAAAATCGCGACATAAAGCAACCTAAGTGCATGCTGGATTCAATAAGTTCGAAAACATCACCATTAGGATAAAGAAAATCAACCCATTTCACATAAGAGGACAGAACTAAATACATACACACATATCTGGAACTATAGAGATAAAAGAGCATGTATATACCATGTCAACTGTATGATTAGATAATGAGACAGTATTCGAGTTTCCATAATCATTGATCACATCACTGAGTACAAACATGGTGAGAGGGTACTGCATTCCATCTCCAATGCTGCCTAAGCTCCCGAAGAACATCAACAATTTATCTGCACCATCTGCAGACCTAAAAATGACATTTTTAATCCCCATTGTTCTTTAAGAAGCTGCCTGGTTTTTTTTCCTAATCTTCTTCAATTTATATGCAGTGAAATATGTGGTGCTGACAGAAGATTAATAATTTGCAGGCCAGTATCTCTCTTGTGGAATAAAGTTTTTACAGTAATGACAAATGGGGTTAATTCTTATCTTGTCTTCTTTTGTATATATACATATATATGTATATAACAGCTGCCGGCTCTGTGGGGATCTTTTAGAAAAGGAATGAATGTTGGTTTTCCAAAATTCCAATTAGACAAGGTGGCCAAGAACAGTTCTTGACCGTTGACTACTTCATCTATATATATATATATATATACACTTCATTGTCCATGAAAGTAACTAAAAACTGGCTTTGTATTAATCTGCCTTCTACTAAATAATATAATTAGTGGTGTTTGTGCGTATATGTATATATATAAATATATACTGTAATTTGCATTTGTTGTTGGAATTTGCTTTTCTAATTACATCTGTTAATATATTTCATTTCTTTAATTCATATTTATAATATCGATTATTCCGAAGCAGGTTTTATTCTCTTTTAAACAGTTTGGCTATATATATATATATATATATATTTGTATAACTATTAAACAATAATATAGAAGTGATGATAGTAACGTCTGAAGACAAATTTCAGGTGCCCTATGCGTTAACCAAAATTGTAAAACAAGAAGAATTAAATATATACATACATATGTGTCTGCGTCTATATATATATATATATATATATATATATACACAAATGATGACGTGGTTAAAACAAGATGTAAACTATTGGAAGTTTGTAATATATTTTGTGCTTTGGCCAAGAGCAAATTACGATAAAAATGAGAACGTTGTCCAGATAAAAGTTGACAAAATCTTAACCTGCCAGCTGCTTCTTTCATGAAGATTCTGTTTTTGTACAATTCTTATATCTCAATATACATAATTTTTTTCATATTTATTTAAATGAATTACAAGAAAAATAATATAATTGATGTGTATAATTTGTCATTTTATATAATATACTATCACCGTTTTATAATATTTCATTCAGCGAAATTAAAAATTTAGATCACTAAAGCATTAATGAAACTGTAGTAATCAAGTCGAATTTAGTTTCTACAAATTTATTATGTTTTTAGGTGATATAAACATTTTAAAATTTTTTAAAATATTTCATTCGGTGAAATTGAAAATTTAGTTCATTAGTATATTAATAAGACTATAACGATTAAATTATAGTTATTTTTTAAGAACCTATTATATTTTCATGTAATATAAATATTCTGTAACAATTAATTTTTTTTAAAATTAAAATAATCATAACAGATTGATATAATTATTTTTTATTAAAAAAACTTTTAAAATTAAACAATACATATAATATTTTATATAGATTTTTCCTATACGTGATGAATTGTTACAATAACTTATCCAAATATCTCTTTTTATTATTTAATATTAATTGTTATTACATCGATAAAATTTTATTTTCTATTTTTTTAATTTTTTATTCGTTAAAATCCTGACAGACTTCAAACGGAACTCGGGACGACCAGGTCAAATAAACCCAGTTGGCCCGACTTCGCACGGCCCAGCCCACCAGCAAAATGGGCGAGGCTCACGTCGCAGATGGGAGCCCAAATAGACGGGGAAATAGCTTCGCCATATGCTCTGGATTGCTGGCGGCGGAGCTGGCATGCTCAACGACGAGCTTGTAGGAGAGCGGGAGAGTGAAAGGGAGAGGAAGCGCATGGTTGATACTCCTCGTTTCAACTTCACTGTAGATCGACGCCAACTGTCGACCCTCCGTTGGCTGGCCTGCCGGCAGCTATGCCGCCATTAATCACGAAGGAAGGAGTCATCTTTTTCGTTGGTTAAACCTAATAGCTCTTTGATATCTCTTTCGCACTTTCAGTTCAACCTTGTTGTCAAGTAAAGAGCACAGAGTAGAAAGGGGAAAATCCACGGCCTGAATCATATCTTGCTGCTGTAAAGCTGAAATGGCGGCCTCTAAGGCTAAAAGCCTTAGTTCTCTCTTCCAAGAAGGACTCAAACTGAAAGCGGCCACTAAGTCTCCATCTTTGTCATCTTCTTCTACTGCTTTACTAATCTCATCAGTCGAGGACGGGACTTGTAGACAGGTTGTTTCATCTCCATCCATTAAATCCTCAGAGCCCAAAAAACTTCCTCAAACATACTATACTCTTCCAAGCTTGAACCTTGACCCTGCCTCAACTTCTGGTATGACTCAATTTCCCTTTTTTTTTTTTCTAATTTATTCTTTCATTTATTGGAAATTATAATCACAAATCTCTGAGACATTTCTCTGCTCAGTAGTAAATTTGTTTCATTAGTGAAAGTTTTCTTTTTTTCTTTTTTTTTGGGTAATTTGATCCTTTTGGAGATGGGCAGGTAATGGCAGAAGGAAATAAAAAACATGGGTGTTGCACTTTTTTTATTCTTTTTTTGAGTTAGTGGAGAAATATGTAGGGAACCGAGGAAAGGAAAGGAGAGGAAGTTTTGATTTTCTTGTTGTCTTTCAGTTTCTGGGCCTGGAGGAATATGTAAAGGATTTTATTTCGTTTTTAAAGCTTACCAATATATTTGATACCTCTTTATATGTCATGTCCGCAATGTAGGTGAATCTGCAAAGCCTTTATGTGAGGAGATATCATCCATGCTAGCTGGTATGTACCAAAAGTCTTGTTTAATATCAGCCACAATGTCTTAATTCTGTTTTTGTTATTGTATCAAGGAGAAAGAAGATAAATGGTGAGGAACTTGGGGTTTTGCAAATTTATTAAACTTGGATTAATTGCAGAAAATGGTATTCTCATATTGGGATTCTCTTATCAAATTGCAGGGTGATAATACAATATACTTTAGACATTACACTTGGATAGAATGGTACTCTAGTTGACAATTTCACAAAAAGCCTCCAATTGTTCACTGAAAAAAATTTGATGATGATTTAATTTTGAATCATAATATCAAATTCTCCATGACGATATTTCTTTCACTAATATTTTTTCCCTTTCTAGGCTACACTGTTCTATGTTGAGTTTTCACTTTATCTTACATGCAACCTGATGCTATTAACTTATTGTGTATTGTTCTTGTGCATTCTGTACTTTGCTTCAGCTGGTTCTCCTGATTCACTCCAGGACAATAAGGGGAATTCAATAAAGAAGTTAGAGATCCCATGGTTTCCAAGTGTGTCTTCCATTAACATATCAGTGAAACGAAAGGAAATATCACGTGAAAGGAAGCGAAAATTCATTTTCAATAATAGCCACGTAAATCGCTTTAAAAAGCTGGTTACCAGTTGTGCAGACAAATTGGGTACAGATGCTACTATTAAGATATTTGGTAAACTGGGACGAGAAACTGGCATAAAGGAGTACAATGCACTGATTGGAGTTTATATAAGAAATGCTAGGACAAGTATTGATCTAGAAGTTGCATTGGAACAAATTGGAAAGGCTTTTGAACTTCTTAAATTAATGAAAGAGCAGGGATTTCAAATAGGTGATACAACTTATGGTCCATTGCTAATGTATTTAATAGATATGGGCATGATAGAGGAATTCCAGGCTTTCTGTGAATTTATCAAAGACGGAACATCTGGTTGTCTTCCAAGGCTAGGTTATTATGAGATGCTATTGTGGATTGAAGTTGATAATGAACAGAAGATCCAGGAACTCTGCAATTGCATTGGCAGTGACATTGGGGAAGATATTTCAAACCTAGAAGGTACCTAACCCACCATCAATGTAGTTTCCAACTTATTTCTGCTATAAGATTTTCCTCTTTTATTCAATTCCCGCCACATCTGTCCCCCACGCCCCTTCCCCTCCCTCCCCCTGAAAAAAAAAAAACAGAATCCAACCCGCTTCTTTCCTTTCTTATTTGTATGTAATTGACTGTCTGGGTTAGTTTTCCCTCTGAAAAACTGTATCCCCCTTCAACTGCTATCGCTTTCTTTATGTAATTACTGGTACCCTTGTATGGAATTGTATCATAATTATCATGTCTGAATCAATTTCACTTTTAACCTTGAATTCCTTGTGGATGGACTAGGAATTGGAGACGGTTGAAGGTGGAACTAGAATTGATTCAGGCATGATATCAAGTAGAGGAATAGGATAGTAATTGACAGAGAATCAAACCAAATGGATCATAATTGCTGTATATGGTGCATATGTTGACTCAAATAACAGATAAATATTCGATTTTTGTTTCTGAAACCTTAAAGAGATCTGACTTCTGCTGCAGAAAACTATTTGGTTGCACTTTGTGAAAAAGACCGGAAGAGGGACCTTTTACCACTGTTAGATGTTATAGACATAACAAAGATTAAGTCACAGGATCATGTGGCAAGCATATTTAAATCCTTGGGGAGATTGTCGTTGAAGAGCAGTGCAAAGAAGTTCCTCCTGTCATTGAAGAATAGTGGTATGGTCATTTGATCCGTGGATTTCTTCTCCTTGATTTAGATTATCCTCTATTGGTGAACTAATTAAGGTTGCTGATCTTCATTTTAGAACAAAGTTTTTATTTAACCATTCTTCCAGTCGGGATTCTATTTAGACATGGTTTTTAGTTCTCACAGATTTAATTCGGAGAATCTGACAATTCTAAAGAAATTGGACTAAAAATCTCTTTGTTGTTTTTCATCCAGAGTTTTCTTGGCCTCGGAAATCTGTGATTAGTTGTGAGCATCTATGATCTGATCGAAGAACAAGTTTGCATTAATTAATACTTTGTTTCATACTTGCAAACTAATCTAGGTGTCTTGACAACTGCAGGTGCTGATGTGGAGAATATCTCGAATCTTATTTTTTGTTATGTTACTAGCATTCCAAACTTAGCGGTGAGGAACTTATCATGAAATTGCTGGTAATTTTCTTGAGGTCATGATCTCTATGAGGTGCTTGTATGTTACGTGCATTTTACTTCTTAAAATATGTCATGCTGCTTTTTACCTGAATGGCCACTAGAAATTTGTTTCCATTATTTGTGCTGGTTGAATAGTTGCATGGTTCTACAGATATTTTGAAGTAGTTTCTGCTTTAATATGCTCAGCTCTTCTCCTATAAGAGAGTAAGGTGCTAAGATGCTTCTACTTAAGTTTACCATCTTCTGTAGCTATCAGGAGCACAAAACAAAGCAAATCATTTATAATCCAGAAATTGGGCGGAATATCTTCTTTTAAGGAAAAAAATATTCATGTACAAAGGAAGAGAGAATTTACAAATTAGTCAAAATATCAATTAGGTTCCCTACATCCTCTGAACAAACAAAGATGGTGTCTACCTGATTTAGTTTCTTCTTTAGTAATGAGGAATATAAAAGAAAGAAGATCATTTTATTATCAAGAAATTAGGTGGATATTTTTTTCCTTTAAATGAAAAGGTATTTATAAACAAGGCACGAAAGGGTGCTGGCCATGTGCAAATTAATTAGAATCTCAATTAGATTCCCCATATCCTCCTCAAAAAAAAAAGGATGACCATTAAACAAAAAACAAAGAGCACGGAACCATTAGTTCATTACTCTCCCAAAAGGAAAGGCAACATCCTCAAAAGCCATATGATTCCCTTCCTTCCAAATAATCCACTAGGGAGCCAAGATTTCTTATCTTATCATCTCGAACACCTTAGCCGTGCCTGAAGCTTCTGCAAAATGACCTGAAAATTACCCATTTCAGAGTAAGGAGCTTAAAAGCAGCGCGCCAGTGGTTGTTAGTTCATTGTGTATTCTCTCTATTACTTGTTAGAAGAGAAGATCAATGAACTTGCTTTCTACCAACAGGATATAGGTTGTTGATTTGCTGAGAAACTTGAAGGACTAGGTGATTGACAAATATCTGAGTTTTTTTCCAGCACCTCTCTAATTTCTTCCATGTTGAGAGGGGATGATAAGCTTATATGGGTCTTAAAAGCTATTTTTTTTTTAATGTGAAATCTTTTTACTCTCATCTGGCTTAGGATAGTTCGATCCTCACTAACTTCCATGGAAGCTCAATTCACACCGTAGAATTGTGCTCTCTCTCTCTCTTCTTTTCTTTTTTTTTTTTTTTTTGCAGGGGAAGTAGTGAAAGGTAGGAACCTCTCAATTAATAATCTCTAATGTATTATGTTTTTGTTATATCCTAATTGTATTATTATTTATTGTATATTAGAACAACAATTAAAATAAAGAATGATTTTGAGGCCCATGAACTTGAAATGTCAATGGTTAAAAGGTCGGAGATGGGGAGCATGTGGAGGAGATTACTCACTTTTTTTTTACTAACTATACACTGCTTTTCTGTGATCCAAGTGATAGAGCCTTGCTAAATATTAGATATATTATGTTAAGCATCCAAGCAATATCGAACCTTAATATAAGTCTTGTCAAGTGTGAGTTGGTGAGACTAGTGGATAGGAGGGATACTAAAAGATTAGCTAGTACTCTTAAATCTAAGAGTGTTTGTTGATAAAGATTTCATACTAAATAGAATATTATATTAGTTAGAGTTCTAATAGTATAAATTATATTCTATAATCAGAGTACAACTAGAATAAAGATAACCATTTTATATATATCTTCTAAATGTAAACACAAAAAATAAGAAATAAAATTTAAAAATTTATTTTTTCCAAAAACTTTATAGTATCAGAGTCAAAAGAAGACTATTTTAGGATTTTGAAAAAAAACCATAAAATAAGCAAAGTAGGCCAAAGTTGATACTCAACTACCAAAGAAACCAAACCCAACATCACCCATATGGAGTCACTGCTCAACCCCGGCCAAAATAGCCACAGGTTCCGTGCACGTCTGCCACACGCGCTGTCGGCAGCGAAGGTGCGTGAGCCACACACGCCGCCGGCTTCATCCCATTCGGTCCGAAAAACAGTGGAATACTGCCAGAAAAGCCCGATTGAGACAAATCTGGTTCCTTTCCGCACAAAATCCGACTTGATCGTGATTATCCAGCTTTTTTTCATGTGGCTGCGCGCATTTGGATGATCTGCTGTTCTGCGCTCTCCACCGTTCCGATCCGGCCGATTCGCGTCTGGAGACGGGACAACTGATTCTCCTGCACACCACGTTGATCTGGTCGCGCGCTGAATCGCACTGCATTGACCGGGCAGAGCCCCTCCCTCGCGCCAGTCCGCTTTTCCACGCACAGGACGTTTGGTGTGGCCAGTCTGCACACCAGACCACTCCAACCTGGTCCGTTCGTGCTTGAGCAGAGCTGTCCGCATCCGAGCTAGTGCTAAGCCAAGCTTAGCCGAGCTGAGCCGAGCCAAATCTGGTTTCGGTTTTTTTTGTCATTTTTTTTATTTTTTAGATCCCTTTTAGCTCCTTGTTGCGGATAGGAGGTCTGTTTTCATTACTGGGTATTTTTTCTTCTTATTTTTAACATTCTAAAATGACATAAGCAAAAAAGGTAAGTGTTACTAGTTTTGATAACCCTTCATTACAAATCAGTTCTATAAAATTTGATGGAACGAATTATTTTGCTTGGTTGAGATCTTATTTATTTTTCATCAAATTTAGAGGATTGAAGGGTTACATTACTGGTGAGGTGAATAAACTAGATGTTGGTAGTTTAAAATATAATTGATGGGACTCTGAGAGTTGATTGGGAATGTCATGACTCATAAATTCCATGCAACCCCATATTGTTAAAACATATCTGTTGCTTAACACTTCTGAAAAAATATAGAATGCAGCATCTTTTACATATCCACAAATGGGTAATGACGCTCAGATTTATGAACTTCGGAATAAAGTTCATGACACAAAATAAGAATAGATGACTATTTTTCAATATTTTTCTGAACTGAATGGATTATGGCAGAAGTTAGATTACTATCAAGATTTTCAAGTAGAGTGTCCTATAAATTCAATCAAATTTTAGAAATTGATAGAAAAAGTGTGAATTTATAATTTTTTAACTGGTCTGAACATCGAATATGATCAAACATGAGTCCAAGTGCTTGGTAAGGATATTTTTCCTTCATTAGAACAAACTTATGTTTATGTTCAGTAAGAAAAGAGTAGAAAAAATGTCATGCTTCACATTGCAACAGTTGAGAAGGCTGGATTAGTGGCTCAGTCTGATCAATCCAGAGATATATGGAAGTGTGACTCTTGTGGCAAGCCAAAACACACGGAAACTTGTTGGAAGTTGCATGGAAGACCAATTAGAGGTTGGGGAGGAAGAAGAGGTAAAACCATAAGAGGTAAAGCAAATTTTGTTGAAGTTAGGGAAACAACTTATTCACTATCCGTTGGAGCATTTTCTACAGAAGAAATTCAAAATTTGAAGCGTCTTTAGAGTCAACATAACTCTCCATCAATTGTTGACACATCAAATATAGTAAAATTAGGTATAGCTCATCTTATTTCCACTTCTGGTAATTGGATTATAGATTTTGGAGCTAACAGACACATGACAGACTCTTATAAAGAATTTTTAACCTATTCTTCTTATACTAAAGGGGATAATATCCGTTTAGCAGATCGGTCTTACACCCCCATGTCGAGAACAGGTTCCATTAATTGTACTTTTACTATTACACTGTCTTCAGTTTTATATGTGTTTAGTTTTTCTGACAATCTTTTATCTATTAATATCATAACTAGATATCTCAACTGTAAAATTGAATTTTTTTTCTAATCATTACATCTTTCAGAATCTTCAAATCGAGAAGAGAATTGACACTGGTTGATTGCAAGATGGCTTATATGTCTTGAATAGACGTCTTAACTTAATTGGAAATCAAGCAACCATTGGAAATAAAGAAGCCAATATGTAGATAATAAAATACGATTGGGACATCTTTCCTTTTTTGTTTTAGAAAAATTATATCCTTAGTTATTTAAAAGAACTTTTATGGAGTGTTTGTTTTACGATGCATGTGAACTTGTTAAACATAAGAGAATCTCTTATCATTTAACTAATAATAGAAGTACTAATCCTTTTATGACTATTCACTCTAATGTATGAGGATCTACTAAGAATATCTCTCTTTCTAGTTATAGATGGTTTGTTACTTTTATTAACTGTTATATTAGATTAACATGAATTTATATGTTAAAAGCAAAATGTGATGTATTTTTATGTTTTCAATCTTTTCACCAAATGATATATACACAGTTTGGTGCCAAATGGGATAATTCATCAGACAAGTTGTGGCTACACCAGTGAACAAAATAGGATTTCTGAAAGAAAAAATAGACACATACTGGAGGTAGTTCAGTCATGAATGTTCGTCATGAATATACAAAAGAGTTACTGGGGAGATGCAATTCTCTCAGCTGTCTATCTTATTAATAGAATGATTTTGCGGGTCCTAAATTTTAAAAGTCCTATGGAAGTTTTTGAAGAAAAAAATTTATACATTGTTCCCCCAAAAATGTTTGGATGTATGTGCTTTATTCATACTAGAAATATTGGTAAATTAGAATTTAGAGCTCTTAAGTGTATATTTGTTGGATATTTTTCTACTCAAAAAGGTTACAAGTGTTATCATCCACCATCTAGAAAATATTTTGTAATTATGGATGTTACATTTAGGAATAATGAGTCTTACTGCAACTTAAATCCAACACCTCTTCATGGGGAGAGTGAGAAGGAAGAAGTGATACCTAATTGGGTAACAATTGAGGGTCATATCCATGAGGAGAATTCTATTGCAGAAAATCTTAATCAAGAAGATAATATTGGACATCTAGATAAACTAGACTTGAAAAGGTATTCAATGAGAGAAAAGTCTGAAAAAGCCATCATGTAGTCTGTCCCAGATCAAGAATCATTTTCTCTGCTTCTAGAAGATACTAATGAGTTATCTTTCTTTTGTAATTTATCAGATAAACCTATTGCTATTAGAAAGGGAATGAGAACTTGCACTAAGCACCCTATATCTAACTTTGTTTTCTATGACTCTCTATCTCCCTCCTAAAGAGATTTTGTCTTATCTGTTTCTTCTGTGTCTATTCCACAGGATTAGAGAGAAATTTTAGGAGATCCCAAGTAGAAGAAAGTCATAATT